>NC_057799.1:72085305-72184987 GCF_018294505.1 Triticum aestivum | reverse complement strand
TCGACCGTAGGAGGTCCGTTTCGTCCGTTTTGCGGTACACCACACCCCTCCAGATCAATAGGACCCCCGTTTTGACCGTAGGAGGTCCATTTCCTCTGTTTTGCGGTACGCCACACCCCTCCCGATCAACAGGACCACCGTTTCGACCGTAGGAGGTCTGTTTCCTCCGTTTTACGGTACGCCACACCCCTCTCGATCAACAGGACCTCGTTTCGAATGTAGGACGTCTGTTTCCTCCGTTTTGCGGTACGCCAGGCCTCGTTTCCATCGCCTGTTCCGTCCAAGCCCTCCCGATGAACACGACCACGCATTCCGTTCTGACCCAGCCGGTTGGCTCCCACGCGTTCCGTTGCCTCCCGATGAACACGACGCATTCTGTTGCCTCCCCATGAACACGACGCATTCCGTTGCCTCCCCATGAACACGACGCATTCCGTTGCCTCCCCAAGAACACGATGACGACGATGTTTCTCCGTTCCGACCCAGCCATGTACACGAGCCCTGGCCATACGTATGCGCGAGTAGGCGTTCGGGACCCCGCCCGTAAGTACACATACGTGGCCGTATTTTCTTTCTTGCACCCTGGCCGCTGTACGTACGTGTACATGCTACGTGCGGGCCTCTACTACGACACGTGCGCGCCTCTACTACGACACGTGCGTGCCTCTACATCGACCAGTATGTACGTACACGTTCGCGACCAGAATGACAACGCTACGTACGCTTCGACCAGGTGGGCCCCGACTGTCAAGCACTTCCTTGCCTGCGAAGATGTAGCTGGTGGGTCCCAGCAGTCAGGGGGGAATCATTTTTTTTGCTCGGACGAACTTCCTTGCGTGCGAAGGTGTAGCTGGTGGGTCCCAGCAGTCAGGGGGGCGAATCATTTTTTTGCCCGGACGCAGTTCCTTGCGTGCGAAGATGAAGCTGGTGGGTCCCAGCAGTCAGGGGGAAACGTTTTTTCCGCGAAATACAGTGGCCCGTCCGGTGGGTCCCAGCTGTGAGGTGGAGGAATCATTATTTTCCGTGTAATAAGGAGGCACTTCCTTGTTGCGGCCGTTGACCCAGCTGTCAGCCTCTCCACGTACAGTCCACGTCCGATGGAAGTCGTTCCTTGACCACGTTGACCAGGCCGCGCCGAGAGCACCAGGGCGGTGGACGACAGCGAGGCCTAGGAAGGGGACGACACGGAGCCGGGGAAGACGCGGCAGTGGAAGCCTGCGCGGAGAGGAGTACGAGGGTTCACTGGTTCGGCTGCGGTGTGAGGCTGCCGTCGCCGCAGGGCCTGGCCAGCGGTGGAAATAGTAGGGGCGGTGAGGCCTCCGCGGCAGCACAGCCGGCCACGGGAGGCAGGAGCATGCGGCACGAGCGGCACTGCTTTGGGCGGCTGGAGCAAGAAGACCAGAGGTTGAAGAAGCACTACGGCCGTTGGATGGACATCGTACGGTCACTGGAGCTAGAATCGTTCATATTGACTAAGTTGACAAAGCCCTCCGTCCCCGTCAACTTAGTTGGCCCACAAGTCATCGTCCCACTATGGTGGGTCCCAGCTAGCAGGGGGGTATTCATTTTTTTGTGCATAATAAGGAGGCACTTCCTTGCGTGCGAAGATATAGCTGGTGGGTCCGACATGTTAGCGGGGGGAACGTTTTTTCACGAAATACAGAGGCCCTTCCAGTGGGTCCCAGCTGTCAGGTGGAGGAATCATTATTTTGCGCGTACAGTCCACGGCGATGGATGTCGTTCATTGACCATGTTGACCAGGCCGCGCCGAGAGCACCATTGCGGTGGACGATGGCGAGGCCTAGTGTCACGACCGGTTTTTCAATAAAATAATTATTGAGAAACCAATCCCTGTTACGGACCAGCGAGGAAGAATTCCTTCTCACTGATAGACAATACATTGGTCACAGAAAAAAAAATACCAGGAGTACTAAATATAATACAAAGTTGAGCAGAGACTGCCCAACAATTTATTACATGCACGCCGATAAAACAATACGGCGGATAGGGTGGCAGACTACTAACTCACGATAATGACGATGGTGGAGATATCACTGCGAGGCGAGTGATATGTCTCCAGAAGACTACAGCTCTTCGAGCGTCGGAGTGAGACTCGAGAAGACTTATTGCGGGTGGCGGAAGCGTATACAATACAAGTGACCAAAAACCGGGATCGCGCAGGACTGATTGGGACTCCTCTAGGCATCGGACACGCTATCAAACTCTTCATCCAAGAGATCGCCTTCGTCAACATCTGGCCAAATCAACAAGCCAGGTGAGTACTATGAAAGTACTCGCAAGACAGTTCGGACATAAGGTATAACAAATGCAAACATGAAACACATGAATAAGTTAACCAGTGCGATCAGACATAGAGATAATAAATACTGGGTGCCAAGCGAGGGTCTGAATGACGCCTCGAGCGGAAACTGTCGAATAGTAATATGGGTGCCAAACGAGTGTCTGAAAGACTCCTCGAGAGGAAAATGCGGAATAATAATACAGGTGCCAAACGAGTGTCTGAAAGACTCCTCGAGCGGAAAATGCGGAATAATAATGCAGGTGCCAAACGAGTGTCTGAAAGACTCCTCGAGCGGAAAATGCGGAATAATAATGCCACAGTCGGGCGTCGGGGCGACACCACATAAAGGGCTTATAACAGAAAGTAAAGGCAGTGCATGCCGCGGTCGGACGTCTGAGCGACATCACATAAAGGGCTTATATCGAAAGTGAGAAACGAGTACACGCCACAGTCGGACGTCTGCGCGACGTCACCTAAAGGGCTTATATCACATTTCATTATTACAACAGCTCGGAGACATAAATTATCAAAAGCATGAGACACAAAATAAAGCTTGTCCATCCACTGGAATAACAATAAAACCTGAGATTTTACCACTTGAGCTTGTTCACCGGGGACAAGTTTTTCACATGGATAGATATGGATATAATGTATACACTACTGATCATGGATACGATGATTTGGAAAGAATTGACTCTGCAGAGTTTGTACTTAACCACAGCCAACGGATTTCAGTAGTCACGGGGACTAGTTCGGTCTACGGTGTTCTGGAAGGAACACGTCTAACCAGTACACACCCAATTCAACCATCCGAAGCCAGGGATCACCCTCGGCAACATTCAAGAAAAACCTTGAGTCGGGGAGGCTACAACCTCGCGTAGCATGGGATCAAATTTCTATACGCGCGCTATAAGGTGGTGCCCCCCCTCTCGGTCCCAACCGGAAACACCCATGCCCCCTGACCGAATGACTGGCTTTAATCCTGGGCCAAGGTACCATCATCCCGGCCTCTCTGTTTGGTGTGTACACGGAAAGAGGTTACCAACTTACTAAACTGTATCCTGGCAATGAGACATGTGGTAGCACGGAAAGGGGAAGGGACGATAACACGGCTCCAACCATGTTCACGTCGGGAAAGTCGGATGACACAAGGCTGGCATGCTACAGTAGTACCACCTTGCTGCCCTTCATGTCACCACATGATTAGGCCACCTCTCATCAGAGGTCATCGCAACTTTGGAAGATGCGGGAAAAGATCGATAACGTGGCTCCAACCATGTTAACGTCGAAGAAAGTCGGATGACGCAAGGCTGGCATGCTACAACAGTACCACCTTGCTGCCCTTCATGTCACTACATGATTAGGCCACCTCTCATCAGAGGTCATCGCAACTTCTGAACAACCGGGTCGTTGCCTTACGAGCAACGAGATATTTACCGACACTCATATGCCACACACAAACTTTCACATGAACATGCAAAACTTCTGCCATATCAAATGTCCAAACATGCTTGCCTGGTTCGGAGAAGTCGGAATCTAGCTCGGCGAAGTTCGCGGCTCCGTCACCTCTCCCGGAACCTACGGCAATCACGAAACGGGTACTAACATGAAAACCAACACATGCACAGAAACTTTGCCAAATATTTCCCAAATAAATCCCATAAAAAACTAGACAAAATTTTAAGAATGTCAGAAAAAGAATCACTCAAAAATACCTTTTTATTAAAAAGTTATAAAGGTTTCTGTCCAGGGACCTTTCTGTAATGAAACAGAAAAGTTCCAGGGTTTTAACTGAGAAAACAGAAAACGGTTCGTTTGGAAATGCGCAAGCGCAAGAGAGAAGACGTATTTTGCCCGAAGGCGTCAACAGAAAACGGTTCAGGGAAATAGAACAGAGGCTGACACGCGGGGCCCGCATGTCAGGTTTGAAAAGGCTCGCCGGCGCCCGAAGACGGCGGTGGACGCCGGCGTCGAACCACGGCGAGTTAGGAGAAACGGAGGGTACCAAGAGCTTCGGTGTCTTCTTCCGCGTCGGTGGGTGGTGGACTCGTCCAACGGGGAGCACCACGTCGACGGCGACACTATCTCCGGCGGACGGCGGCTCGGGTGAGGATGGGGAACTCTGGTGGAGGGCTGCAAGCTTCAATTTGAAGTGCGGGTCAGAACGGGAGATGCATGGTGAAGTTACTGGCAAGAGAATGGAGGCTGCGGAGCACACACGGGGGCGAATCGGGCTGGATCCCGTGGCGGGTCGCGGCGGCCGGAGTCGAGGAAGGAGACCTCCTCGGGGCTCTTCCAGTGGCTAGGCGTGCTCTAGAGGAAGTGCAGGGCTGGTGGGTGCTCGAGTTGAAGCTCAGGACCTCTATTTATAGGCAGATCGACGGGGTGGCCGTGAACGGAGAATCTCCGGCGAGCGATTACGGCGGAGCAGTGGGTTGGCAGAGGGTTTGAGCGGTCGGGCAGCATCGGTGGATGTTACGGGACTCGTTTTGCAGCTAAACGGAGCTGGCCCTGGCGTAATGGCGTCTGCCCACGGTGAGGTGACCGCATGGGCTCAACGGCGGCAGAGAGCGCGCTCTGCGCCCTGCGGTTCACGACGAGAGCGGCAGCGCATTCGGGGGAGTGGACGGCCACGCGGCGGGCTCCGGTGGTTTGGGCGGCGCTGGGTGGAGTCGTCGGCGCCGTGTCTCCCGCTGGCATCCGCAAAGCCGCCGCCGGCGTCGGTCACGGGGCGGCGCACCTCCTGCTGCCCGTCGCCGATGCCCGCAAGGTGCCAGGCGCTCGTGCGGTGCAGGAACAAGTGGGCGAGGACGAGGAGCAAGGCGACGCGGCGGTACTGGTGAGATCGATGCCCGTTTCTGAAGAAAACGACAGCAAGCACTGAACTGAAACTCTGAAGTTACTGAAACTTGACAGTGACCATGCATTGCAGGTGTTCGACAGTAGGTTTTGGTAAAGAGGTAAATTTTGCTGGAGCTGTAACTTGGTGAGATGACCACTCAAAGCACCCAGGGGCTACATGAATTTATTTGGAATTTTTGGAGAAGGTTTTGAATGAATTTCACCAAATTTGCCAAATCTGGTCCAAACTTGCAGCTGATGGTGTGAAAATTTTGAACTGGAGACCAGTGGATCTTCATGGTTCTAGGTTGAGGGTTCAAAGGACTAGGAGGGGAAAGAAGTTTGGTGGTAAAAGTCCAAACAGAAAATGGAGTTCCTTTGTAAATCTCCAAGAGGTAGAATAGAAGGCAGAAAATATTTGAATAGAATTTGAATGGAAAATAAATAAATGGGGAGGTTCAACTTGCTGGATTTGATGTAAATCATGATCCAGAGGTGAGGGAGTGTTTAGGAGAGAGGATTTGCACTTATGCCATGGCAAGAAGGAATAGTTGAAAGTGGCAAAGTACCTTCCAAAAGCCATAGTGTAAATTCAGAAAAAGGTTTTCAAAAGTTCTTTTCCCAAATGAAAAAAAAAACATTTTGTCTTGAGTCCAAATGAAGAGCAAGAACTCCCAAGGTCAAAGGCAGATCTTGGGTGAATCCAAATAATATTTTTTCCATAAAGAAAATATATGAGAGGGAGAGTTCTCTTGAAGAAATTTTTTTAAATCACTCCCCTCAAGTCAAATAAAATCTTTTCAAAAAAATCCAAATAAAAACTTGGGTGCCACAACACCTACCCCCTTAGGAAAAATCTCGTCCTCGAGATTTCTGCTGATCCTCAAATAGATATGGATACTCTACTCGAAGGAAATCCTCCCTTTCCCATGTAGCTTCATCCTCAGTGTGGTTGCTCCACTGAACCCTGAAAAACTTTCTCGTTTTCTGACGGGTCCTCCGTTCAGACTCTTCTAAAATCTTTACTGGCCTTTCTCTGTAGGTGAGATCTGGTTGTATATCAGTGTCCTCATGAGGTACATGTATTTCTGGGTTGCTTACACATTTCCTCAACTGCGAGACGTGGAATACGTCATGGACGTCTGACAGCTCCTTGGGTAGGTCTAGCTGGTAGGCTACCGTGCCTCTTCGTGCCTTCACACAAAATGGTCCAATAAATCTTGGGGCTAGTTTCCCCTTTATTTTGAACCGTTGCAGACCCCTCATAGGAGATACTCGGAGGTATACGGAATCACCAGGTTCAAAGCTGACCTCACGATGCTTCTGATCATAGTAGCTCTTTTGTCGGCTCTGTGCTGTCTTGAGTCTGTCCCTGATTTGTTTAACTTTTTCCTCGGCCTCCTTAAGCATATCTGGGCCGAAGATACGGCTGTCACCTGTTTTTGACCAATTCAATGGGGTACGACACCTCCGTCCTTACAATGCTTCAAAGGGTGCCATTTGCAAGCTGGCTTGGTAACTGTTGTTGTACGCAAATTCGGCATAGGGCAAACTCTCTTCCCAACTGGATCCATAGGTGAGTACACAGGCTCTTAGCATATCCTCTAGGATTTGGTTTACACGCTCTATTTGTCCATCTGTCTGAGGGTGGTATGCTGTACTGAAAGCCAGTTGTGTGCCCAGAGCTTGTTGTAGGTGTTCCCAAAATTTGGAGACGAATTGGGTGCCTCGGTCAGATATTATAGTCTTTGGGACTCCGTGCAAGCAAACTATACGGGAGAGATAGAGTTTTGCCAGTCTTTGTGTGGAGTAGGTAGTCTTCACGGGAATGAAGTGTGCAACCTTGGTTAGTCGGTCTGTGATGACCCATATGGCGTCATTTCCGCGTTGCGATCGGGGTAATCCGACAATGAAGTCCATTCCGATTTCATCCCATTTCCACTCCGGTATCCTGTTAGGCTGGAGTAGCCCTGCTGGCTTTTGGTGCCCGGCCTTGATGCGCTGACATGAATCGCAACAAGCAATGAATGTGGCTATATCTCTTTTCATACCGTGCCACCAAAATCTTTCCTGGATGTCCTTGTACATTTTGGTTCCTCCAGGATGGATCGAGTATGGGGCGGTGTGGCTTTCCGTCAAGATCTGTTGCTTGAGTTCCTCAATGTTAGGTACGCAAAGCCTGTCCCGGTACCAAAATGTTCCTTCACTGTCCGTGACGAATTATGAAGTCTTACTACGGTTCATTTTCTTCTTTGTGCCTTCGATACTGGGGTGTCCCTGTTGGGCCTTCTTGATTTGTTCCACTAGGGTGGGTTGTATCTCCAGGTTCGATATGGTGCCCTCAGAGACTAACATCATGTTGAGCCGAGTGAACTCTCGCTGAAACTCAGGCCTCAAACTTTGCTGACCGTCACTGTCCGGGCTAGGGTTTCGACTAAGGGCATCGGCCACTACATTTGCCTTCCCTGGGTGGTAGTGAATACCGACGTCATAGTCCTTGACCAGTTCCAACCAGCGTCGTTGGCGTAAATTCAGCTCTGGCTGTGTGAAAATATATTTGAGGCTCTTATGGTCTGTATATATTTCACAGCGATTTCCCAACAGAAAGTGCCTCCACTCCTTGAGTGCATGTATAACTGCTGCTAGTTCCAAGTCATGTGTTGGGTAATTTTCCTCATGTTTTCGCAGCTGTCTGGAGGCATATGCGACAACTTTGCCATCCTGCATTAGCACACATCCGAGACCTTTTCGGCACGCGTCACAATACACCTCAAAGCTCTTGTGTATGTCTGGTACGGTTAAGACTGGTGTGGTCGTTAGCTTCTTCTTGAGTTCTTGGAAGCTCTGCTCACATGCTTCCGTCCATACGAATTTCTTGTCCTTCTTGAGTAACTGTGTTATAGGTTTTGCCACAGTGGAGAATCCTTCAATAAATCTCCTGTAATATCCGGCCATTCCTAGGAAACTCCGTACATCTGTAACATTCGCGGGTGGCTTCCAGTCCAGTATGGCCTTGACCTTTTCTGGGTCTACGGCCACGCCTTCTTGGTTCAATATATGGCCCAAGAAACCAACTTTTCTTAGCCAAAATTTGCATTTGCTAAATTTGGCGTACAACTGATGTTTCCTCAATTCTCCCAAAACAATTCTGAGGTGCTCAGCATGTTCTTCTGGTGTCCTTGAGTAAACCAGAATGTCGTCAATGAATACCACCACAAATTTGTCCATGAATTTCATGAATACTTTGTTCATGAGGTGGACGAAATATGCGGGGGCGTTTGTTAGTCCAAACGGCATCACCGTAAACTCGTATAACCCATATCTGGAAGTGAAAGCTGTCTTGGGAATATCTTCCGTCCGTACCTTCAATTGGTGATATCCCGATCGAAAATCAATTTTCGAGAATACCTTGGCCTGTGCGAGCTGGTCAAACAAATCATTTATTCGTGGCATCGGATATTTGTTTTTGATGGTGACCATATTGAGGGCTCGATAGTCTATGCACAGCCTTAAAGTCCCATCCTTTTTTTTGGCGAACAACACAGGCGAACCCCAAGGTGAGGAGCTGGCTCGAATAAATCCTTTGTCCAATAATTCTTTTATCTGCTTCTTTAACTCCACCAATTCTGAGGGTGCCATTCTATATGGCTTCTTATAAATGGGAGCGGTGCCAGGTGCTAGTTCGATGCTGAATTCGATCTCTCGGTCTGGTGGCATGCCTGGTAGTTCTTCCGGGAACACATCAGGGAACTCGCATACCACTGGCACTTTTCTTAATTCTGCGATGTCCATCTTGTTCAGTTTTGGTTTCTGTGATCGTGGCCTTTCTTGAGCGGAAACTCTTATAGTCTTGTCGTGATGGTGAGTGAGAATCACTGTCCGATTGAAACAGTCGATGAATCCTTTGTTGGTGGTCAACCAGTCCATTCCTAAAATGACATCCAGTCCTTTACTTTCCAACACGATGAGATTCGCGTGGAATGGTAGTCCTTCGAACTCAATGACCACTCCTTGGCAGTAACCCTGAGCAATTTGCTTATTTCCGGGGGACTTGATGATCATAGATTTTTCCAAGGGGAGTATCGGAAAACCATGTTGTGAAACAAAACTCTTCGAAACGAACGAATGGGAAGCTCCAGAATCAAACAAAACCGTGGCAGGTACTGTGTTGACAGGGAACGTACCGAGCACGATGTCTGGGGCATTCTGCGCTTCTTCCCTGGTCACATGGTTCAAGTGACCCTTCCTGTGGTTGTTGCTGGGATTGAAGTTGTTGCGCTTGGGGGCTGGATTGTTTCCACCATTGTTCGGCTTGGGTGCCGAGTCTCTTGGCTTCGGGCACTGTTTAGCATAATGCCCTTGTTGACCACAAGCATAGCAGGTGACCCCTGGACGGTATGTGAACTCCTTGTCTCTGGCATGAAATTTTCCGACGGGTCTTGGCTCAGTAGTCGTGGATCTCCTCGTGTCTGTCCTTGGGACCTCAGTCTTGCCTCGGTTGCTGCGGGCAAGAGTCGTCTTGTCCCTCTTCCGCTTGCGGATATCTTCCAGACTACGGCGCTCATTCTCCAGGGTGATGGCCTTGATCACCAGCGTCTTAAAATCCGGAAAGGTGTGTACAATCAGTTGGCATCTTAATGCTGGTGCCAGGCCGTCCAGGAATTTTTCCATCTTCTTGTTTTCTGTCATGTGCTCGTCGTAGGCATAACGAGACAGTTGGGTAAACTGGCCGTTGTATTCTGTGACGGTCATGCCTCTTTGCTTCAGGTCATCCAACTCTCTCTTCTTGATCTTTAGGATGCTCCTGGGAATGTGTGCCCCACGGAAGCCTTCCTTGAATTCTTCCCAGGTGATGTTGTGTTCCCTGGGGTGCATGTGTAGGAAGTTTTCCCACCATGCTGCGGCTGCTCCAGTAAGGTAGTGTGGTGCATAAAGCACCTTCTCATGATCTGAGCATTGAGCGATAATCAGTTTCCTTTCAATCTCGCGAAGCCAATCATCGGCTTCCAGTGGCCTGTCGGTGTGAGCAAAAGTTGAGGGGCGAGTCTTCTGTAACTCAGATAACTTGGAATGTGGTTGATAGGGTTCACGGTGGTTTCCCATATTGATGACATGGTTCATCATCTCCTGGTGCTGTTGCTGGCTTTGCTCGAAGAGACGGCATACTTGAGATAGTGCCGCTCCGCTGTCCTGTTGGCTGGACTGACCCTGAGTGAAATTGTTGCTGGTCTGTGTTCCGTAAACCTCTTCTGGCTGATTGGGCATAGAGCGAGTCCAAGGGCGAGACATTTTTCCAGTCTGGGGTATCATTTGCAAAACCCATGAGAAAAACCGTGTAGCGCAGGAAAACCCTTGCAAAGGCAATAATCAAAAAGGCTTCAAGGTTTTCAAGAAACACAAATGATTTTCACGGAGAAGAAGTGCTTAACACAAATCTTACATGCGAAAGCAAACACAAGATACAGCACTCAGGTTGTGCGTACACAATCCTGACATGTTATTAAAAGCTAGCGTACTACTCCGGAAGGCAGCAAACACACCAACACAAACTAGCGTACAGATAAAAACAACACATCAAACAAGCAAGCATAACACGCGGCTACTCGGTGCTCTCAGTCGGAGATGGTGAAGATCTCCTTCCCCTTGCCGAGGGCAAGGCTCAGCGGTCCAGGAGAATCAACCTCCTCCTCTCTAGCTGGCTCCTGGCGTGCGACGCTGCGCTGCGGTGATGGTGCGGGGGCGACTGGCGGTAGAGCGCGTGCGGCAGGCGGTGCGGCTCTGGCTGGAGTAGGAGCGATGACTCGGTCGAACTCCTCAGTGGTAGGCAGACGACGAGCAGTGGCCAAAACGGCCGGTGCATACGAGGCTGAAGACGAGACGAATGTCAGAGGCGGCGCCGTGTGGAGAAGCTCCTTCCTGCTGGCAGGACCGCCCCGGACTAAGTCCATGCGGGCAGCCACAAGATCATCTACGAGGTTGTCGAAAGACTCCTCCAGAGCCTTGAGATACTCCACAACCATCTCGATGGCTTCATCTCGCTCTCCCCGATGGCAGGCGAACGCATAGTGGCTGGTGTAAGGCACATGCCATGGGAGGTAGCGGTAGCGACGAGTCTTCATCGTAGGAAGGATGTCCCGAAGGCGAGCTATCGCCTCCCGGGCAGCCATCTGCATGGCATGCCTCTCCGTAGGCATGGCCCTTCCCACAAAACGGAAGTGGCGTGCAGCTGAACGTCCTCCCTTGAACTGCACCACAGCCTGGTGCATAGACACGTCGTCACTGAGCTTGTGCTGATAGAGGGTGAACTCCGGGCGAGCTGCTGGCCCGATCGCGAGCTTGGTGATGGAGACGAGGAGCTTGACAAACCCCTCGGGCACGTTGGTGAACACTCGATTCTCACAGCTGTTGCCAGCCATCTACAAAAGTAGGCAAAAATTCTGAGTAGTCATGTCATAAATTTTATGATGACCAACAGAAAATAGCTACAATTGCAAAATGCTGAAGACGCACAAAAGACGCTAATCACTGATTAGCGGTCGCACCTAGTGGCTTCCTACAGTCAGCCTGGCTCTGATACCAAGCTTGTCACGACCGGTTTCTCAATAAAATAATTATTGAGAAACCAATCCCTGTTACGTATCAGCGAGGAAGAATTCTTTCTCACTGATAGACAATACATTGGTCACAGAAAAAAATACCAGGAGTACTAAATATAATACAAAGTTGAGCAGAGACTGCCCAACAATTTATTACATGCACGCCGATAAAACAATACGGCGGATAGGGTGGCAGACTACTAAGTCACGATAATGACGATGGTGGAGATATCACTGCGAGGCGAGTGATATGTCTCACGAAGACTACAGCTCTTCGAGCGTCGGAGTGAGACTCGAGAAGACTTATTGCGGGTGGCGGAAGCGTATACAATACAAGTGACCAAAAACCGGGATCGCGCAGGACTGACTGGGACTCCTCTAGGCATCGGACGCGCTATCAAACTCTTCATCCAAGAGATCGCCTTCGTCAACATCTGGCCAAATCAACAAGCCAGGTGAGTACTATGAAAGTACTCGCAAGACAGTTCGGACATAAGGTATAACAAATGCAAACATGAAACACATGAATAAGTTAACCAGTGCGATCAGACATAGAGATAATAAATACTGGGTGCCAAGCGAGGGTCTGAATGACGCCTCGAGCAGAAACTGCCGAATAGTAATACGGGTGCCAAACGAGTGTCTGAAAGACTCCTCGAGAGGAAAATGCGGAATAATAATACAGGTGCCAAACGAGTGTCTGAAAGACTCCTCGAGCGGAAAATGCGGAATAATAATGCAGGTGCCAAACGAGTGTCTGAAAGACTCCTCGAGCGGAAAATGCGGAATAATAATGCCACAGTCGGGCGTCGGGGCGACACCACATAAAGGGCTTATAACAGAAAGTAAAGGCAGTGCATGCCGCAGTCGGACGTCTGAGCGACATCACATAAAGGGCTTATATCGAAAGTGCGAAACGAGTACACGCCACAGTCGGACGTCTGCGCGACGTCACCTAAAGGGCTTATATCACATTTCATTATTACAACAGCTCGGAGACATAAATTATCACAAGCATGAGACACAAAATAAAGCTTGTCCATCCACTGGAATAACAATAAAACCTGAGATTTTACCACTTGAGCTTGTTCACCGGGGACAAGTTTTTCACATGGATAGATATGGATATAATGTATACACTACTGATCATGGATACGATGATTTGGAAAGAATTGACTCTGCAGAGTTTGTACTTAACCACAGCCAACGGATTTCAGTAGTCACGGGGACTAGTTCGGTCTACGGTGTTCTGGAAGGAACACGTCTAACCAGTACACACCCAATTCAACCATCCGAAGCCAGGGATCATCCTCGGCAACATTCAAGAAAAACCTTGAGTCGGGGAGGCTACAACCTCGCGTAGCATGGGATCAAATTTCTATACGCGCGCTATAAGGGGGTGCCCCCCCTCTCGGTCCCAACCGGAAACACCCATGCCCCCTGACCGAATGACTGGCTTTAATCCTGGGCCAAGGTACCATCATCCCGGCCTCTCTGTTTGGTGTGTACACGGAAAGAGGTTACCAACTTACTAAACCGTATCCTGGCAATGAGACATGTGGTAGCACGGAAAGGGGAAGGGACGATAACACGGCTCCAAACCATGTTAACGTCGGAAAAGTCGGATGACACAAGGCTGGCATGCTACAACAGTACCACCTTGCTGCCCTTCATGTCACCACATGATTAGGCCACCTCTCATCAGAGGTCATCGCAACTTTGGAACATGCGGGAAAAGATCGATAACGTGGCTCCAACCATGTTAACGTCGAAGAAAGTCGGATGACGCAAGGCTGGCATGCTACAACAGTACCACCTTGCTGCCCTTCATGTCACTACATGATTAGGCCACCTCTCATCAGAGGTCATCGCAACTTCGGAACAACCGGGTCGTTGCCTTACGAGCAACGAGATATTTACCGACACTCATATGCCACACACAAACTTTCACATGAACATGCAAAACTTCTGCCATATCAAATGTCCAAACATGCTTGCCTGGTTCGGAGAAGTCGGAATCTAGCTCGGCGAAGTTCGCGGCTCCGTCACCTCTCCCGGAACCTACGGCAATCACGAAACGGGTACTAACATGAAAACCAACACATGCACAGAAACTTTGCCAAATATTTCCCAAATAAATCCCATAAAAAACTAGACAAAATTTTAAGAATGTCAGAAAAAGAATCACTCAAAAATACCTTTTTATTAAAAAGTTATAAAGGTTTCTGTCCAGGGACCTTTCTGTAATGAAACAGAAAAGTTCCAGGGTTTTAACTGAGAAAACAGAAAACGGTTCGTTTGGAAATGCGCAAGCGCAAGAGAGAAGACGTATTTTGCCCGAAGGCATAAACAGAAAACGGTTCAGGGAAATAGAACAGAGGCTGACACGCGGGGCCCGCATGTCAGGTTTGAAAAGGCTCGCCGACGCCCGAAGACGGCGGTGGACGCCGGCGTCGAACCACGGCGAGTTAGGAGAAACGGAGGGTACCAAGAGCTTCGGTGTCTTCTTCCGCGTCGGTGGGTGGTGGACTCGTCCAACGGGGAGCACCACGTCGACGGTGACACTATCTCCGGCGGACGGCGGCTCGGGTGAGGATGGGGAACTCCGGTGGTGGGCTGCAAGCTTCAAATTGAAGTGCGGGTCAGAACGAGAGATGCATGGTGAAGTTACTGGCAAGAGAATGGAGGCTGCGGAGCACACACGGGGGCGAATCGGGCTGGATCCCGTGGCGGGTCGCGGCGGCCGGAGTCGAGGAAGGAGACCTCCTCGGGGCTCTTCCAGTGGCTAGGCGTGCTCTAGAGGAAGTGCAGGGCTGGTGGGTGCTCGAGTTGAAGCTCGGGACCTCTATTTATAGGCAGATCGACGGGGTGGCCGTGAACGGAGAATCTCCGGCGAGCGATTACGGCGGAGCAGTGGGTTGGCAGAGGGTTTGAGCGGTCGGGCAGCATCGGTGGATGTTACGGGACTCGTTTTGCAGCTAAACGGAGCTGGCCCTGGCGTAATGGCGTCTGCCCACGGTGAGGTGACCGCACGGGCTCAACGGCGGCAGAGAGCGCGCTCCGCGCCCTGCGGTTCACGACGAGAGCGGCAGCGCATTCGGGGGAGTGGACGGCCACGCGGCGGGCTCCGGTGGTTTGGGCGGTGCTGGGTGGAGTCGTCGGCGCCGTGTCTCCCGCTGGCGTCCGCAAAGCCGCCGCCGGCGTCGGTCACGGGGCGGCGCACCTCCTGCTGCCCGTCGCCGACGCCCGCAAGGTGCCAGGCGCTCGTGCGATGCAGGAACAAGTGGGCGAGGACGAGGAGCACGGCGACGCGGCGGTACTGGCGAGATCGATGCCCGTTTCTGAAGAAAATGACAGCAAGCACTGAACTGAAACTCTGAAGTTACTGAAACTTGACAGTGAGCATGCATTGCAGGTGTTCGACAGTAGGTTTTGGTAAAGAGGTAAATTTTGCTGGAGCTGTAACTTGGTGAGATGACCAATCAAAGCACCCAGGGGCTGCATGAATTTATTTGGAATTTTTGGAGAAGGTTTTGAATGAATTTCACCAAATTTGCCAAATCTGGTCCAAACTTGCAGCTGATGTAGTTTGAAAATTTTGAACTGGAGACCAGTGGATCTTCATGGTTCTAGGTTGAGGGTTCAAAGGACTAGGAGGGGAAAGAAGTTTGGTGGTAAAAGTCCAAACAGAAAATGGAGTTCCTTTGTAAATCTCCAAGAGGTAGAATAGAAGGCAGAAAATATTTGAATAGAATTTGAATGGAAAATAAATACATGGGGAGGTTCAACTTGCTGGATTTGATGTAAATCATGATCCAGAGGTGAGGGAGTGTTTAGGAGAGAGGATTTGCACTTATGCCATGGCAAGAAGGAATAGTTGAAAGTGGCAAAGTACCTTCCAAAAGCCATAGTGTAAATTCAGAAAAAGGTTTTCAAAAGTTCTTTTCCCAAATGAAAAAAAACATTTTGTCTTGAGTCCAAATGAAGAGCAAGAACTCCCAAGGTCAAAGGCAGATCTTGGGTGAATCCAAATAATATTTTTGCCATAAAGAAAATATATGAGAGGGAGAGTTCTCTTGAAGAAAAAATTTTAAATCACTCCCCTCAAGTCAAATAAAATCTTTTCAAAAAAATCCAAATAAAAACTTGGGTGCCACACCTAGGAAGGGAATGACATGGAGCCGGGGAAGACACGGCAATGGTTGCCCATGCGGTGGGGAGTACGAGGGTTTACTGGTCCGGCTGCCGTCGCTGTAAAATAACAGGAGGTGTGGGTGAGTAGAGGAATGGCCTGGCCAGCAATGAAGTAGGGTGGGGCGGTGCGGCCTGTGCGGCAGCACAGCCGACCACGGGAGGCGGGAGCAGGCAGTCCCACCGGAGCTGGTTTGGGCGGCTGGAGCAAGAAGATCAGATATTAAAGAAGCAGCATGGCCGTTGGATTAACATCCAACGGTCACTTCTGCTAGAATCGTTTGTGGACTAAGTTGACAAAGCCAAAGTACACGTCAACCTAGTAGACCCACAAGTCAGCCTCCAAATCTGTCCCAAACAGCATAAAGCCCGAAATTTCTAGCCAGATTCAAATTAATTTTAAATCTCAATATACCTTAATTTAAATTCAATGAAATTTTACCCGCACAAAAATAATGAAATTTAAAATATCAAAATCCGAAAGAAAACAGTATTTTGGAACTAATTGCCTGTTTGCTGTATTTTTTCATTTTACAGCCCATTTATTATTACTTATAGCCAATTTCTTATTACTTATAGCCCATTTTCTGGGCAAAATGCATCCCTCCTCGTCTTTAAAGATTTCCGGCCCAGCAGGGCGTAGAAAAGCAAGTAGGCCTACGTTGGTTATTCTGCAAAAAACAAAATAGCTGGCTAGCCATTTTCAGAAAGGAAAAAAACAAACTAGGCTGGTCATGTGCTAAACATATGAAATAAAAGCCTGGGCTAGACGGGCCACGGGTCCCACACAACCCAGTAGATACCCTTCTCCGTCCTGAAAAAACAAAATTACTGCGCGCGCTGCTGGGTCCCTACTGTCATCCTCACCATGTACAGTCATCTCCTTATTCCTCTCGGTTGTTGACCATGTTGACAACACCGGAGGGTGGCGCCGCGGCGAGCGAACCAAGGCGGAGGACGATGGTGAGGCCTCGGACGGGAACGAACAGGAGCCGGGGAAGATCCAGCCAGCTGTGGGAGGCGGGAGCAGGCGGTCCCGCCGGCGCTGGTTTGGCTTTGGCGGCTCAAGGAAGAAGAGACTAAAGAAACACGACAGACGTTGAATGTCATCCAACGGTCAAGGTTGGCACAATCGTTTGTTGACTAAGCGGACACCAAGTAGCATACTTTTTTATATATAGGAAGAAAACTGCGAGGAAAATGCGTTCGTCTGCCGTCCTCCTCACAGGGAACGTTCGCCACATAAGTGACTAGCACCCTTGGTTTTCAATCGAGAGGTCTTGGGTTCGAGTCCCATGAACTCTCAATTTTGTCCTCCTTCCTTCCTCGCAAAAAAAGGGAAAGAAAATCAAAGACTTGGGAAGGCGTACACAATAAGCTAGTGTACCAGTAAAGAGACGTTGCCGAGTTTTAGAAAAAAGAAAGACGTGCTCCTGTAGCTGGTTCGAATCCAAACCTAGACTATGACTATATATGGTGCTATGCTACTCTGCAAGTAATGAAACTAACATATCCAACGTTCGCTTCTCCTCTTCTCTACTTACTCTGGCTAGCATCAGAAGCTCTGGCCGCAGCAACCATGTCCGCTGGCTGCTCGTCCACCTGCTCTTCAGCAGGCAACAACCAGATATGTGCCAAGTCGCCACCCGTACCATCGCCTGTGGGTCTCATCCCACCCCGCCGGCACGCGCACCGTAGCCGATTGCTCATCGCAACCCGCTGCCGTTGGTGTGGTGGCACTGCTGCAAATCACGCAGAGTCATCCGTCGCGTCTCAACCACAATCCGCAACCCTGGCCGAGTCTTCTACAAATGCCCGAATCATGGGGTAATAATATGCTTAAGTGTTGTTCTGCTGCTTTCAGTTGCTGATTTTTTAATAGTTTGGTTGATGATCTTCCAATTTGATTCGTGCAGAAAAGGGAAGATTCATGTGATTTGTATTTCTGGGAAGTTGCTGATGTGGGGGAATGCAACTACGCTGATTATTTGGTTAGCCAAGGAATACCAATACCAGCAGGTTGGGGTGTTGGACAAGTAACTGAAGGAACGGCAGAAGAGGAAGATGCAGAGCAGAAGGTTAAAGACGCAGTTCCTCTGATCATGGCCAAGCAACAGCTGCTGAACGGCCTTGACAGGAATGAGGAGCTGAAAGAGCTTGTGAAGATAATGGGCAAAATCGATGTGCTTTGTAGGATGATTGTCTCTTTATTTCAAGTGTATGTAGCACTCGTGATGTATTCAGTGGCTACGACATGAGCACTTTGCTGAAACTAGTAATGAATGAAACTTGTGTAGCAGGCTGGGCGTAGTGTTGTGAACATCTAATGATTTCTATTAACGGAAATCAGGGGGTATCCCCTTTTTCTCATCTAAATAAATAAATAGCAGAGGCCCTGTCGGGTCAGCTTTGTTTTCATTCGAAGACGTCGAGCAAATTGCAGTCCAACAGCAAACTATGTCATCAAATTCAAGTTTCACAGCCAAATATGAGTACAACTAAACAACAATGTCATCATGTTTTAGTTGTCATATAATCACCAAACACAAATCAGCATACATAACAAGTGATGTTCTCACAACAAAATACTAAACAACATGTTCATCAGGTTTCAGTTGTCATAGCAAACACAATTTCACATAGAAGATAAAAAACGTCTTCTGACAGGCAAATACGACAAAAGCAATGTAATCATCATCCGCAGCAGCAGCGTCAACATCTTCGCCATGTGTATCAGTCTAAATCGTAATTCCCCATGGTGTCATCTTCTTCTTCGTCCTCAACGTCCTCGAACGTTGGCTTCTTCTTGATCAACTCTTGTATGTCCACAACACGACAGGAAATCTTTTCACCGGCGTCATTGACGTGATGGTTCTCAAAGATATTAGGAACATCTGTGTTATCTTGTACATCAGGAGCAGTGTAAGCATCATCTTGTTGTGCAACTTCATTAAACGAATTCCTCTCCTCAAACCTTTGCAATACTCTCCAGTCATCGCTACGTGCAAATGTGTCTTCCAAGAAAAATATATGTGTTGCTTGATTTGCCAAAATAAAAGGCTCATTGGTCTGGTACGCCACCTTGACATTGATGGATTTGAAATAATCATCAGCTCTGGGTTTTGTGATCTTGGAAAACTGGTTATACCAACGACAGCACAACAGAATCACACACCGATGATCCTCGTAACTGGAGATATACTGCAAGTGAACAATGTTTGTTATGTTAGCATACATTTCAGTTGTCTCTTTGTCATACGTATCTGTGCTCATGATGGCACTGTTTTGTGTCTTCCTGCCTTCGTCTCGTGCAAGGGTGTTGTAGCGCACATCTCCAACAACGCAAGATTCATAATGTCTTACCCGAGTATCAGGACCCATTGCTAGTGAGTAAAGGGCATCATCAACTACCTGCCCATCCTCCTACATCTTCTTAACCTATGGTTAGAAAATAGACAAGCTGATCATCTTATGTACTCATTATATTAAAAAAACAGACAGTGCACTTCAAAAGCTTACATGGTTCTTGAACCATTTCGCAAATCCTGCCATAACCAGTTTGTCAATGTTTCTTGGATTTTGCGGCAGTAACTCCTCTTTGTAGATGCTGCACAACATAGTGATCGCGTCAAACATCTAAATATATAAGAATGTGCTGCAAGTTTAGTAGATTACGATGTATAAGCTGCAGTACTGCACTTACTTGATATAAGGTAGTCTCTCAGGACAGTTATTCAACACATACCAAACAATTTTGTCCAAATCTTTAGGTTTGTCCTCTTGTCGACTCTTCCCTGTAACTTGAACAGAATAATCGAAAACATTGAGCCCGGGATTGTCTTCACCCACCTCTTTGCTAAGCTGATCAGCTGTTTCAATGTATTTTGAGCAGAATGTCAACGCTTCTGTAGCAATGTAGGCCTCTGCAATGGAACCCTCGGGTCTAGCTCTGTTCCTAACATAGCCCTTGAAAGTGCCTAGCCACCTTTCAATAGGGTACAAACAGCCATACTATACTGGACCTCTAAGTAGTGCCTCATCAGGTAGATGAACAGCCAAATGCACCATCACATCAAAGAAGGCTGGAGGATATATCTTCTCAAGGTCGCATAGGATAGTTGGTATCTTGTCTCTAAGACGCTCCAAAGCATCTATCTTGATATTCCTACCGCAGAGTTCCCTGAAGAATTGTCCCAACTCTGCAACTGCTCTGTATAAGTCAGGGCGACCCAATCCTCTAAGGATAACTGGTAAAACCCTTTGAAGTAGGACGTGGCAGTCATGAGTTTTCAACCCTTGTACCTTGTTTCCATCTGCACTGACTCTCCTTTCAGGGTTGGAAGCAAATCCATGTGGGAATCTCACACGTGACAGGAACTCACAGAATTCTTTTCTTTTTACCTTGTCCAAGACGTACACACCTGGTGCCATATCCCGTGGTTTACCTTCATCTTGCACCTGCAAATCCTTTTGATACCGAGGTGTGTCAAATCAATACTGGATTTTAAGGTATCTTTCGTCTTGCCTTCAATATTAAGAACTGTGCCGATAATGCTGTCACATATATTTTTCTCGATGTGCATCACATCAAGATTATGCCGCAGATCCAAATCTTTCCAATACTCCAAGTCCCACAAAGTGGACCTTCGGGTAAACAATAATCTCTCTTCTACCCTGCCACGCTTCCTTTTCCCGCTACCATTACCAGGATGGTTTCCTGGTGTAATATGCCTGACCTTCTCTAATTCCACTTGCAACTCATCGGCGGTGAGCCTCTTTGGCGCATCACGGTTTTCATGCTTTGCATTGAACACATGTCTTCGGTATTTTCTAGGATGCGGCTTGTCCTTGGCAAGGAAACGGCGGTGTCCAATGTAACAGATCTTGCTAAGTATTGCGTATGACAGCGGATTCCTGTCACAGCGAACACATGCATTGTAACCATGTGTCGTTTGCCCTGACATAGTGCCCAAAGCTGGATAATCATGGATGCACCAAATTATAATAGCACACAGAAAGAAATCAGCTGGTGGGCTGCTATATAGGTGTCGAGTGAGAACACCCTTCCATAGCTGTTGAAGTTCCTCCACAAGAGGCTCCATGAACAAATCAAAATCCTTTCCAGGACTTTTTGGACCTGGGATGAGCAAGGCCATCATGTAGTTTGATTCTTTGGTGCAGACATTTGGAGGCATGTTGTAAGGGATAACAAGCACTGGCCACATGCTATATGTGGCGCTCTGGTGGCCAAATGGGTTAAATCCATCTGAAGCTAAGCCAAGTCTAATGTTTCTCGGGTGAGCAGCAAACTCTTTGTGTTTATCATTGAAGCTTTTCCACTCACTACCATGAGATGGATGGCTCATTACATTCTGATCTCTATACTCCTGGTTCCTAGAATGCCACAGTACATCCTCTCTTGTTTCAGCATCGTGAAACAACCTCTGCAATCTTGGTGTAACTGGAAAATGTCTCAGAACATATGAGGAATCCTCTTCACAGCATCCCCATCTTTCCGTATTGATGATTTGCATTTCGGGCATTCACTTAAGTTGGCATAATCCTTCCGGAACAGAACACAATTATTCTTACAAACATGGATCATATCATATCCAATTCCAACTTCACGAAGGAAATTCTTCATTTTACTATAGGTGTGTGGCAGCTCAGACACATTTGGGAAAGATTCGCAGAAAGCAGCCACCATCGCATCGAATGATTTGTTGGTCATCCGCTCGGATGTCTTCACCTGAAGAAAGGTCACCATAGCTGAGAATACTGACAGCTTATTTCCTGGGGTGACAGCAACGTTGCATTGTTCCAACATGCGGGCCCACCGTTTTTCTTTTGCAGGTGAAAGTTCACGGAATGCATGAGCACTTCATAACATTGTGTCAATGTTGGTCAAACTCACTGGCTCCGCCACCACCACCTCCTCCTCCTCTTCCACCTGAGCAACAGGCAGATCAAGATGGTGATCTGCTACTTCCACGTAGTCAATAACATTGACGTTCACAGCTTCACCATGATGAACCCACCTAGTATATGTGACCGACATCCCATACAAGTGTAGATGATTTTGCACAGTTGACTGGGGTCTTGTAACTGAATTCATACAACTGCTACACGGGTAGAGCACATCTGATTTTGGACCACCGTACTCAGCTCTAATAAAGTTCATGAAGTTTTCAACCCCCTCGACATATGCAGCGGAGAATCTTCGAGCAGAAGTTATCCAAGTCCTTTCCATCTGTTAGACATACAAATTAGTTCTTCTACTAGATATTACAGGAAAAACATATATGCTTTTTTATGAAGTCCAGAAAAAAAATACCTAGGTCGATGTCTAAAGCTATGGCAAGATATTTGGACGAGCAGATCTAAGTAACAAAATATATGTAAAGCTAATTCAGCAAACAGATTTGAGTGCCAAATTATGGCAGGCTGTTTCAGCAGTCAATGAGGCCGAGCACACAGCCATCGAACTATCCAAGGCCATCGCAGCAACAAAGATCGAGTATAAAACGGTGTAGAGCTATTTCACCTAACAGATTGGCTACTAGACCATGGCAATCTACGTCACAATAAATATATGGCAGGATATTTTAGCAACTAATCGGCCTTGGCATGCCATCTCAGCTAAGCAGATTGAGTGCAGAACAGGGCAAGGAAGCTTCTTAAGCAGAGCATATTGACAGTAAACTACTTCGGCAAACAGTGAGATTAACAGCGTCTATCAGCTAACATTCAGCGCTACACCGACATGAACGGGGCCTCAGTCTAGAATGCGCGTACCGTGGGAGAAGCTGACCGCCGTGCGTCTCCACACGAATGTCGCCAGCGGTGGCGGCGCTGACCGCCGTGCGCCTCCACAAGAACGTAGACAGAGGTGGCGGCGCGGCTAGAGGACGGCAGTATACGAGAGCGTACTGTGGGAGTGAGAGGGTCGCCGAACCGCGGCGCCGACGTATCGGCGCGGCGGGGAGGGCGGCTTTGGTGGAGCGAATGGAGTGGAGGGGGAAACGGGGAGGGGGTTTGGGGAATATTATTGGCTAGTTGGCCGAAGGGCGGTTGAATCGGATTTGGGGGGGAATTTTTGGGTGTGGGGGGAGGATTTTCGCGCGGTGGGCGGGGGAGTTTGGCGCATGGTCGGTTTCTCCAAGTGCAGTCCCACATGTCAATGAAGAGGCAAGCCGAAGCGCGTTCCGTTTGCGTGAGCCGTGTGCAGGACCGAACGTGTGTGGGGTGCAATGCGACCGCAACAGGAGTGTTGTGAGTGTACCGCCTTTTTTCCTTTTAAACTAGGTGCTTCGCCCCCTCACAAAAATTTGTTGCTTCGCGCGATCCATCGATACTACTACTAGTAATACGGTAATCCCGACTAAAACGGCGCGGCCGGGTTTTTCCCGCGCGATATGCTGGGAGGTTGGCTTAGTTGGGTTTTTTAGGATGAGTAATACGACACCTACGTAATCCTAGTTACGTAATTAATGTAATGTGAAATGTGTGAGCTGTTGATTGTAGATTGGGGGAGGGAGGGGCCACCACCATGAAAATCAGGGGAGGAGAGAGGGAGGCAATTTACGTTAACCCTTTCGTAGGTTCCCGTAGATGTAGAAAGATGTGAAATGCGTGAATGTGTAGTGGACGTACTATTGGAGTGCCTAAGATAATTTCTGTATGTATAGACCCTATGTGTTTATTTTACTTCGCATGTTAGATTTGTCTCGGTTCAATAAAAAGCAGAGTTGGTGATGATGGTGTGCCTGTCATCCTGCAATATAGGTCGTCCGATCTATATCTAACGGATAGGAAGGAAACTATGACAATTTACACGCACTCCTCTCCACATTTGCAGATAAGGCTTTCCCTCGTTCATCCTTTTCTCCCACAAGATCTTGATCTTCCGTGCAACGCACGGGCATCTTGCGAGTACTCCTACAATATGTATATTATTGTGAAAGTTCATATACACTGGCCGAGATTAATGCAAACACGGTAGATTTTCATTACATTTCGAACTTTTATAGGACAGAAAAATAAAAGAAACCCGACCCTAAACCTATTCTACGGCGGCGACCGACGTCCTCCATCTGCGATCTCTATGTACGGGGGCGGGGTTCAAGACCCGTGAAGTGAAGGTGCGGTCTCCGGCGAGGAAGAGTAGAACACGGGATACGGACCGGCCAGTTGGCACACCATGCCCTGCCGCCTCCCATGCCCTATTCATCCTCGGAGGAGTCCCCGACCTCGGCGGTGCCGGACGTTGGACGGCGGCAAGTAGGACGCGTGGCTGACGGTGCTCCCGTCGTCGGTCGCCAGCGTGGCCACCGTTTGTGCGGTCGCGTCCGCGTCCGGCTACGCCGCTATTGCGTCGCAAGAGGCAACTTGAGCGAGGGCGGCGACCTCGAGCTTCATCCCCGAAGACAAGCTCTCCCGCAGAGCGTTCGCACTTGTGGTCATGACGGATGTGGTGCCAGGTAGGAGGACGATGCGCTATGGTGTGGAGGTTAGCTGGGCGTTGCCGCTTTAAGTAGCGCATTCCTGTGAGGCCAAGCATCCGGGTGCGTCATTAAGTCGCCAGAGTTGGTTCCTCGGGCACCGAGCCTCTTAACGACGACATACGAACGGACGGCATGAATGCGGGCAGCTGGCACCGGCTGGGAACGCACCGTGCGACGGCGCGAGCGACGAGGGTTTTGGTGTGCCAGGGTAGTCAGCTACGGTCGTGGCAACGTTGGAGATGCCCTTTGCTCACATGCGATCCCCGCATGTCATCGAAAAAGCAAGACGACCCGGCATGGTCTCAGGTCGAGAGGATGCAGTTGGCCGCGCTACACCACTCCGCGAACGCGTCGCGGCACCCCGTGCATCCTCTACGAGCCGGGTGTTGGGGTGTGTTTGGATTGTTGCCAAAGTGCACCTTACCAAAATTTTGGTCATGACCCAAAGATTGGTCTTTGTTTGGATGGTTGCCATTTTTTTGGCATGCCAATGAACTCTAGCCAACTCTAGTTCATTTTTCTTGCCAATGTCGGCCAAATCATGGGCAACCAATACCTCAACCAAAATTTTGGTCATGACCCAAAGATTGGTCTTTGTTTGGATGGTTGCCATTTCTTTGGCATCCAATGAACTCTAGCCAACTCTAGTTCATTTTTCTTGCCAATGTCGGCCAAATCATGGGCAACCAATACCTCAACCAAAATTTTGGCTACCCAATGCTTTGATGGGGCAACCTTGGGCACAAACCAAACATACCATTGGTCGCGCCACAGCACTAACGCCACCCTTGGCACACTAAAACCGACCGTGTCTAGCGACGATATGAGCATGTCACTCACCGCGGTCACCGTGTCCAGAGGCGGAGCTGGAGCTGCGCCCCGTTGTTGGCCCCAACGACCCACATGAACGGTTGTCGGTGGCGAGGAGGTCGTGTGCCAGCTCCTCCATTGGACTAGTCTGTGCTACATCGTCCCGACGGGTGTGCCCCACATGTCGGTTTCCCTGTTTTCCCGGCCATATTCGAGCGTGAGTGCTCCGCGTTGCGCATTAGGCCTTTCACTATGTAGGCCAAGCGAGACAACTTATTGTTTATTTGAGCCGTTCAAGTATAATAATGTGGCGTTTGCTTATTTCTCATTCCTCTCCAACCCTCTTCTCCATCGATAATGTCGCCCTCCAGTCGAGTCCATCCTCCCGCATGCCTCATTTGAACATTCCGCCGAGTATCATTCGCATGTACCCACCCTAGTCCTCTTTCAATAGATCTCCGGACCCCGAGATGAAATCAAGAGGGAACGAGTGGGGGCACGTGATACCTAAGGCGGATTCAAAATTTTGAACCGGTGATCATAGCATCCGCAAATCATATATAAAGGGTATTCAATGTTCGTTTCATTTTTGAACGTACAATATACTCCCCCTATCCTTTCTAGTTTACATATAAGTTTTATGTGTAGTCAAAGTATCTCAACTTTGATCAAAAAGGTATCAACATTCAACAACGCCCAATCAATATTGTTAGATTCGTACGTACTCCTAGATTTGTACTCAAGATGGTTTCCAATTTGACTATAGACAAGATTAATAGTACATGAGATGTATAATGTGAAAATTATATCATTGGAAACTCCTTTCACATACGAATTTGACCGTATGCTTTGTGTAAGTTGCATGTCATATATTATTACTCTAACATTTGGTCAAAGTTAGCCTCGAAAAACGCATTAGACCCTGTATGCTTTGTGTAAGTTGCATGTCATATATTATTACTCTAACATTTGTGTAAGTTGCATGTCATATATTATTACTCTAACATTTGGTCACAGTATAGTGGAAGTGGATCCTCTGACGTAGGTATCCCTGCCTTACCCTCCCTTTGGTCACTTACTGGCGGACCCCATGCTTTCTAGGCCCCGCATGTTAGTTACTCAATGGGTTCGGCCATGTCAGGGGATCCTCATCCGTAGTATACTCCCTCTGTTTTTATTTACTCCGCATAAAACGGAGGGAGTGGTGGTATAATAAATGACGCGGGCAGGGGAGGGACGTCGGTTTGCTCTCAACTGCGGTCCCACAAGCGAGCGAAAATGCAAGATGAAGCGTGTTCCATTCGGTGAGCGACGTGGAGGGTCCAGCGTGCCGGGCTGCAACGCGAACGCGACAAGAGCGATGTACAGTCAAAACCGAGTGATCGGTCGTCACTGGAACCACTATTCACACCAGAACCTTCGCTGCTCTGCCTATGCCAGCCACTGCCCTAAAACCACATCAAATCTCCAGCCCATTCCCCCACCTTTCGATCCCCTAGCCCGCATCAAGCGTCCCCTAGTTCACCGGAAAGCCATGGTGCGCCGCAAGATCTCTTACTACAAGATGCTGACGCCGGAGCGCCACGCAGAAATCGCGGCGGCGGTCGGCGCCACAGACCTCCGTTCCCAAGCTCGCTTTGCGGAGGGCCAATCCCCGAGTTCTATGGAGCCAAGCTACGAGGAGGAGGAAGCCAATCCAATGTTCATGGCAGACGTCGCGGCGCAGAAGGCCCCCGATGGGTATGAGACGATGGACGTCGACTTCGTGCAGGCGTCCGAGTCCCCCATGGTGCAGGCGGACCAGCGGTTCAACATGGCGATGCTAAAGGAGGACTGGGAGGCAGAGGCTCAACTCGACACGGAGTGCGCGCAAGCCGCTGCCATCGAGGCTCTCCTGCAGGCGGAACGGATGTCGTGGATGTGAACCAGGCGGCGGAGGCTCAACTTGAGGCAGAGCGCGCGGATGCCGCTGCCATCAAGGCCCTCCTGCAGGCAGAACTGGACGTCCTGGAGTTGAACCGAGCGGCAGAGGCTCGACTCGACGCAGAGCGCGCGGATGCCGCTCTCATCGACGCCCTCCTGCAGGTGGAACCGGACGTCCTGGACTTGAACCGGGCGGCGGAGGCTCGACTCGACGCGGAGCGCGCGGATGCCGCTGCCATCGAGGCCCTCCTGCAGGCGGAACCAGACGTCCTCGACTTGAACCGGGCTGTGCTCTCGTCCGTGCAGAGCGCCCGCACGCTCCGCTTGAACGAGTAGCTGGAGGCCGAGGACAACCACGGTGCAGAGACACACCTCGGCAGCGACGGCTGGTTCGCGCCGGCAGCCAAAGACGACGAGGCCGTCTCTTTCCGCGAGCAGTGATAGTTTTTCTTTATGTTGTTGTTTTTATGGATCTTTTGCTGTGTAAAAACTTATATTTGTTATGCAAGTCGCCTGACTTGGGTCAGTCTACCATTTCAGGCGGTTGGATGAATATCCTACGTCTCCTAACCCTTCTTTCCTTCTTCCTCACCTCTTCTTCTTCCCCAACAGACCACCGCACGGGCCGTACGGATACTCCCCAACATGCGGTTGGATAAACATACTTTATGAACGAAAATTATGTGTCAGCGATAGGATGGCTGAGTTTGGTTTGTTCACATGCAACAGCACATGTCAGTGAGGGTGCGTTCCCTTGGTTGGGTTTGCGGCGTGCAGGAGCGACGGTGTGAGGGTGCGGTGCGACCGCGGCGTGCAGGAGCGACCGTGTGAGGGTGTGGTGCAACCGCGACAGCCGTGAGCAAGTGTACCTCCTTCTCATTTTGAAAACTTTAGGAAAGCTTGGCAAAAATGTGTGGCGAAGTTTGGCAATTCAAGGTCTATACCCAAACAGGATAAGTACATACGTACTAGGAGTACTAGTGTTAAAAAAGAAAGGCGGGGTTTTCCTTCGCGGGATTTAATCGATACAAATCCTCGTTTCACGTGTCAATTAATGCATATGTTTTTCTCCAAAGACCAAAGAGCTAACCATCTCACTCCTCATCGCTTGCTTAATGCAGCGCCATGCAAACCAACCTTCTCACTTCCGCATGCATGCAGGGGATATTAATGTCCTTGGTTGCTAACCCCATCAATTTTGCCTCGATTAGTGTTAGTGGCCCTTTGCAAATTGTAATTTTGATATACTGGCCTTGTGTACAAATGGAGGTAGTAACTATATTTGACTTCCTTCCCCATTGCGGTGACATCGACGATATCTTTTTTTGGTGGTTTGGCGAAGTGCGTTCGACGGAGAACACCATTGAGGGAGACCACGGTAAGTCATTCGCAAGTGCCGCCTACAAGCCAAGACAACCGCCTTATTTGCATCCAAGAAGTCCTTTACTAGTACTACTAGGAGTACTAGTGCGGTGAGATGGTTTCTCGAAGAAGACGATGGAGAAGCGGAGTCAGCGAAGAGTGAAATGATGGTTGCTTCGTCCACGCTTTTGTGATTTGATGCCTCACTTCTTTGTGATTTGTGATAGAAGGGACAGGGGAGTAGACTCTGTGCTCTATACTGTACTACATGCGTCCAAGCATGGGAGAAAGAGGAGAGACGTTGCATTTTCTATTCCTTCAAACAATCAATCAGGGAGCTTCGGTTCCATCTTTTTGGCTTTGGCAACACCGTCCACAATGGTTCCCACGATGCCAAAAGCTATTTCCACATTTGGCTACACATTGTGGATGCCCTTAACTGTACCACTTGGTTTTGCTCCTGTGTGCTATCTATACAAATCTCAATTATATTGATCTAAAAAATTGTAGAATCAAGATTAGTAAAAAGGAGGTGATTTTGCCGCACGGATGGCGGGGGAGGTTTCTTATTTGAGCAATGCTACATCCACGTAATGGTTTACGTAAAGTTACGAACTGATGTGATGTGGGACTATTTGATTGGATTAAAGGAGAGGATTAGGCCCACCCCACTTGAAAATCATGGGGGGCATATATAGATTAGATGGAAAGTATATGTAGCAGCTACGTAGCCCTTTGTAAGTCTAGGATTAGGCTTCTTATTTTCGGAGGACGTTGTCCTGGCGGTTTGCTAACATGCGGTCCCACGTGTCAGTGCTTTACCAAGCCGATCCACGTCCCACATGAGGCAGAACAACGGCAGAAGCAACACGTGGTTAAGTTGAAGAAGATGAGGGAGAAGCGGATTCAGCAAGGAGTGAAATGATGGTTGCTTCGTCCCTCCAACTTAACTGCGGGAAAGGTGCAGCTTTGTGATTTGACGCCTCATTGCTCATTACTACGCCGGCGCCATGACTGGGGTGCTTCACCCCGGCTGCTCTGCATTGTATTCCGGTATGGCACGTGGACCCGGTAGCTTGATGTCCTACATGTCTGCGAAAGGGACTAGAAGATTTATGAAAGCGAGCGCTCCACTCTTACGATGGAGGAGTAGACGACACGACGGCCCAGTGAACTGTCACTTGTACTGTATAGTACTATAGTTTTGCTGTTTCGCACGATCCATCGATACAACCCGATTAAACAGGAAAGGGCGTGATTTTTTCCGCGCGGTAGATGATACTGGCCATACATTTCAAAGGCAATTTTAATGTATGCAAACTGAATAATTATAAGTAACAATATGATATCTAGTAAAACTAAAAACACATATGATTTATTGTGTTAGAGTGTAGTAGTAGTGCTGTATTGCATAGTTGTTAGATGTAACATGCGAGAACGTGTAGAGATGTAGTTTTGGAGGGCCTACAGAGAGAAAAGCGTAATACGGTCACCGAACTTCAGAATAAGCTGATTACGGTCACTATATACGTTTTGCGGTGATTATACGGTCACTTGCTCACAGTTCAGCATCGGATTGCACTCTGTTGACCGGCCAAATAGTCTGCGTAGCGCCATGTTGACTAGTTAAATTGACCACGTTCCTTGTGGGTCCCACATGTCAGTTCGCATAGGCAAAAAGTCAGATAAACACAAATTTACGCAGGCGCGACAAGGCTCCAACCCGTGCGCGGGAATCACCTGGTTGTGTATGTGTCTGTCAGGGCCTGATGTGTGCGCATGCACGTGTAGGTTGAGCACTTGAGCGTGAGAGTGTGTGTTGGTCGTGTGGTGTACTGGTGTGTGCATGCATGCGTGCGTGTGTGCGTGTGAGTGTTGCGTGCGTGCGTGGCTGCGTGTGTACGTGTGAGTGTTGCGTGCGTGCGTGGGTGCATGTGTTTGTGTGAGTGTTGCGTGGATGCAGTTCGTGTGCATGCGTGCGTGTGTGTATAATCACCACACCAGCTCCTGTGTTTTAAAACAGACGGCTCAGCATACCAATACAAGGCCACCTTGTCCGCTGTGCGTGCGGTCATGACTTCGAACCACCGTCCAAATATTTTTTTTGTCATTTGTTTTCATTCTTACTAGAAAGATGCCCGTGCGTTGCACGTAACATCAAGATGCATTTGTATGACTAGTTTATCTTGTGAGAGAAAAGGATGAACAAGGGAAGGCCTTATTTGCAAATGTGGAGAGGTGTGTGGGTACCTTTTTGCAAAATTGCCATAGTTTCTTTCCTATCCGTCAGATATAAATCGGACGACCTATATTGCAGGATGGCAGGCACACCATCATCACCAACTTTGTTTTTTATAAGAGTGTATTTTATGTATTTTATAAGAGTGTAGATGTAGAGTAGATACAAGTCGACAGGTGGGCACGACGGTAGTGAGATAATGTGATGCAACACTAGAGGTGCCACGTGGAGCGTTTAACTAGTCAACTAGTCATGTCATGAGCAAATACAGAGTTGTACGGTGAGCCCGTGACTGTATAATAACCACTAAACGTAAATGGTGACCGTAATGAGTGGATTCTGAACTTCAATGTACGTATCGTACTTTCGCTCCAAATACAATGATCGTCATTGCATATATCGCGAGAGAAAGATGAAACATGCTTGAATTTTCTGGGGGCTTACTTTTAGAGGACCTGGAGATAGTTTTGTGTGCATACGTGAAAGGGGCGTACAGGGGGGTATGCGATGGAGAGAGAGATGCTCTTCGTTTCTCTTTATTCTGACTAACTTTGTATATAGTATAAAAATATACAAATTCACAGTGCGGAATAAATATCATTGTCGGCACCATGCAATGCAAATTAGTGTTTGTACTCCTCCATATAACTTTGTAATGTTGTATATATGTAGCAACTCTAAAATAATTTTTTGGCCACACTTTATTCAAAAGGAATGTTGTATGCGAAATAAACGTGAAGCGAGGGCTTTTTAGATCAATGGGGTACGTGATGTAACATGTGTGAATGTGTAGTTGATGCATTTGGCGGGGCCTAGAGAGGTATGTGTGTGTATTACATATTCGAGAGAGGCATGGACAGAGGGGCCGACAGGGGGCGTGGGAGAGATAGCACGAGAAATGAGAGTGGTCTAGAGAGAGATAGAGACGAATATGACGTCACGACAAGAGATTCCATTCCCTTGAGTGTGTATATGCAAGGGGGGAGGGAATAGAGGCACCAGGAGAAATTTTCTGTGTGTGTGGTGTTTGTGTTGGTATGTGTGGTTGTGAGAAGATAATGAGACGTGGGGGCAGAGGGTGTGTCACCGCGTGAGGTCCGGTGGGTCGAGGTGAGGCCCTTCGTTCGGTTCCGTCGTGCGCCACATTGGTCGGCCCGTGACGCATTTAGGAAGACCCATGGATGACTAGTCGTACAAGACAAAGATAGCGGAATTGTGAAGGACTCTGTGTCCACTGACAAAGCCGGCTAGGATTTGTAACCCTAGGTTCTCGGACTAAGGTAACCCCTTTATCTCTGATATTACTATTCATCCAACCTAACTTTAAGGGGCATCCTACAGAATGCTCTGCTAGAATCATACTCATCGATTAGGAAGAGAGGTGTGAGACAATGCGTGAGAGACAGGCATAAAGATAATGTGCGTACATGAGACACGTAGGCAGGTCCATGTATATAGAAAGGGTCGATGAGGATTGTGCGTGTGTATGTTTGCGAGAGGAAGAGTGCTTGTGATAAAGGTTAGTGAAAATAGTTGTAAATGGCTACGAGAGGGAGGGAGGGTTATATCTAGAGCATGTGTGCGAGAAAGACACCTCGGGAGAGAGTGTGTGAGCATGTGTGAGAGACCACCAATGGGATCATGATATCGAAAAACACTGCTCTACACATTGATTAAAGATATAAATTGTATCCAAATATTAGGATGGGATCATGATATTTGCAATTCGCGTAAGGAGCGGTCATTGATCCATCAGACATCTAGATTCTATCGAATTTGAGCATGTCTATGTTATTATTCGACACAATTGATCCACATAGTTAGTATTTTGAACTCCAGACAATGCATCGCTTTAGCAATCGAATATAAACGTGAGTATAGTTCATGTTGTGTGTGTAAAGCACATTATACATACAAAAGTTACACAATGGACATTATAAATAGCTACCTATGAACTAGCATACATTTGAATTCGACTTAAGGTGGTTTAAAAAAATCGAATTCAACATGAAGTCCATTCAATTATTTGAATTTGATATCATGGCATTTACCAATGTTTGGTAGTACAAGGAAATTACTTTTCTAATAACTCCGACCCGTGAAACCTACCGGCCCGACGTCAAAAGGTCTAAACCGGGGTAGGTTTGTAGCTTCATCTACACGCCACGCAACCGCATCCGAAAAACATTCATACACAATGCCCGCCTAAGCACACATGCGCGCAGCCGAAATCGCTCCCGCCCACTATTTGGGACACCTGGGATTACCATCCTACCCCCGACCCGCAGTAGGTCCGAAATTTAAGAGGGGGGCAAAGTTTGTACTTTCCCCAAATTTCAAACAAGCGCGTCCCATCTTCTGTTCAAAAAAGCCAAAAACAAGCGCGTCCCAGACCGAAACATGGTTCCCCCCACCCGTCTGATTCACCATTGGTACTCCGTGGGCGCCAAAACTAACTCTCCACCAGCCGCGAAACCCCGGCGTCCTCCGTCCGCCACCCCATCCCACCCATCAACCGCCGCGCTCCTCCATCACGCCGGAGCCGATACCCCGACGTCGTCGTCCACCGCAACCTCAACCGCAACGCCCTCCACGGCTAGTAGTTGAAGTCGAGGCCGAGCCGTCCGTACCCGAGCCAGTTCAACCACGCCGTCCTGCGCCTCACCGCTGCCGCTCCAACTTCGCCACCCTCCACCGCACCGGAGCTGTTCCTATTACGCCGTCCTTCGCCGCCTCGGATCTGCTTCCCCTCCGCAGACATATGGCCACGGCAACACAGTCAACAATTTGGCCATGGGTTCGTCCAAGCCTGCACCCTCCAGAACATCGGTTTCCCCGGTAAAAAGAAGAAGATCGGCGCGACATGTGGAGGTGACCACACCGGAACCCAAAAAGGTACTCCTCTTCCCTTATTCGTGCAAATCTTACGTCTCTGCTTGCACGGTATTCATCCCACAGAAGACACTAGTTGACCGCTTCTTCTTGATACTAGATGTTCCTAGTAACTCGCGATGCACAAGGTTTCTCCTCATATACTATTTCACCTTAGCTAGAGGTCCATCGCCCCCCTGAATTTCAATTTCTGGGCAGTTGATTCCCAATAACGAAAGCATTCCCCGGCGTAACAGGCGCTAGTACACCTATTACACCGGGGAAGCAGCGCCTTGGTGTTTATCTTAGGGGCGTGTGCGGCCTAGAGCTACTGGCGCCTGATCTGGAGGTCGGCCGGGATTAAAGGGATGGCCTGGGGGCGCTGCCAAGCACGACGGTGGTGTGAGGTCGATGGGAGGGTGGGGCGGCGGAGGCAGGGGTCTGGGCCGGAGGTCGCTGGCGGTTCGAGAAAGATCGTCAACAGTGACTGGCGGGAGGTAGATGAAGGCCATCTGCCCGTTCCTTATAGATTGGACGGTTCATTAAAAAAATTGACTGACCTATTTATTTTCAGTCGACTGTTATCTTAGATATGACCACATGTGGTGGTGTGCTGGAGGAGTACCTGCATTTCCTGTGCTCATATATTACAAAATCATACGGAGTAGAATCTAATTTTGTTTGCCATGCAATGTTGTAGAGCTATCATATGTCTCCTGTCATTTATTTTTCAGCCACCTGCTATCAGCTACTTTTACACTGCACTAGTTCTGCACACACTTCACCCTTACTCTCACTATTGTGTTTTTATGCAAGGGTATTTCAGACTCTGCTGCCATGAGAGAAGCCAAAAATAAAAGAGAGAAGTCGCTCCAGCTTCGTATGCGGATAGGCAAGACACGTTACAACGCTATAAAGGGTGCAGTGTCAGCAGATGGAGACGGTAAACATAGCTCTGGAGTTGATGACCTCGCTCGCAATGAACCACCATCCCAGGTGCTTGCTTTAACTTCGCGGTGTCATATGTGGTTGCATGTTCCATATGGTGTCTAGCTTGTATTTGAAAGGCCGAAGTCGGTAAGATAAGGAAAGATATTTTTTTACATGAACCACCATCCCGTGAGCACCAGAAGACAAATAGCTAGTCAGGGCATTGGCCGAGCCAGTGACAAGCCCAGCAAAGATAGGCATCACCTGGAAGCCAACTAAAAAGCTGCGATGGTGGCGAAGCAGCCCGCCTCCCACCAGGCTCTCAGGTCCTAGATGATCATGCTCACCACTCCAGCCGGATGTCTAGCTTGTATTGCTTCCAATTTGGTTAAATTGCATCTACTTAGCTTACACATTATACCTTTGAATATGACATGCCTTTCTGTTTTTGGTACATACTAGTACATCTGTGTATTAACCATGTTCTTACATCAAACTAATGTTCTTGTGTATCCCTCATCAATTACTTATGACGAGGCAGGCAGTCAAGGGGACTACTCCTCATTTAAAGAATGCAGCGTCAGCCTCGCGACATGATTCTCAAGAAACAGAAATGCTAGATGAAGATAGTGAACGTAGCTCTATAGTTGATTACAGCATTTCCCTACACTAGCATCGCATGTGCTTGCTCTAACTTGGCAGCGTGATATGTGGTTGCATGTTGCATATGGTGTCTAGATTGTAATTCTTCCAATCTAGTTAAACTTCATGTGTTAGTCTGCTTAGCTTATATATTATACCTGTTAATGTGACATGCCTTCCTGTATTTAGTACATAGTACATCTGTCTATTAAGCATGTCCTTACATAAAACTATTGTTTTTTTTGTATCCCGCATCAATCAACATGACGAGACACCTTTAGTATATGCAGTGCGATATTAGTTGCATCTTTCATATGATTTATAGCATGCGCTGCTTCTAATTTGTTGAAATTCCATTTATGATGGGACGCTTTTAACTTGGCAGAGTCATATTGGTTGCATCTTTCATGTGGTGTCTAGCTTGCATTGCTTCTTATTTGTTGGAATGGTTTCTGCTTAGTTTACACAAATAGTTGTGAACATGCCATGCCGTCCTATTTTTCGTACAGATTCCATCCTGGTATCATGTGTTTGCCTTACATCAAAGTAGTGATTGTCACTATCATGCATGAATGAGTTCTGAAGAGAGAATTTTATTGCTTTTTCTTGTCGGTTTTACTTGACAATTCAAAATCAATAAAGCGGAAGGAAGTTAGCAAGGCAGCGAATAAAGGTGCTCCTTCCGAACGGAGGGCCTCTTCAGTTTCTACTCCTCCACACCCCCAAGATGATTTCCAAGACAACACATGCATAGACACTCAACAAAGCTATGTTTATGATGAGCACGTCTCCCCTAGTGCAGCATCACCGGTGCTCCCTCTAACTTGGCACTGTTATATGTGGTTGCATGTTATGTGTGATGTCTAGCTTGTATTGCTTCTAATTTTGTTGAATTCCATCTGCTTACTTTACACATTATACTTGAATAAGACACGTGTTCCTGTTTCTAGAACATACAATATCTGTCTATCACACCATGTTCTTACATCAAATTACTACTGTTCTGTAACCTGCAACTATCACTTATCATAAGACACGTTTGACTTCGGAGTGTGATATAGGTTACATCTCACATTCTTTTCTAGCTTGTACTACTAATTTGTTGAAATGGCACTTATGACGAGACAGTTTTAACTTGGTAGAGTGATATTAGTTGCATCTTTCATATGGTGTCTAGCTTTCATTGCTTCTAATTTGTTGAAATGCCTTCTCCTTAGTTTACACATCATAAGCTGTGAATATGCAATGCTGTGAATATGCAATGGTACTAATGACGAGAGGCCTCTAACATGGTAGTGTGATGTTGTTTGCATCTTGCATATGATTTATTTCTTGTACTGCTTCACATTTGTTTAAACGCCATTTATGATGAGACACTGTTAACTTGGCAGAGCGATATTTGTAGCATCTTTCATATGGTGTCTACCTTCCATTGCATTGCTTCTACTTTGGTGAAATGTCTTCTTCTTAGTTTACACATCGTAGTTCTGGTTATCTCTTCCGTCCTGTTTTTCATACATATTACATCCTCCTATCATGTGGTTGTCTAACATCAAAGTTCAGTTCGTCTGCATCATGCATCAATTTATTCTGAAGAACTAAATTGTTATTCGTTTTTCTTGTCGGCTTGACTTAACATGGCACAGAGAAAGAGGAAGAAACACATAATGGCAGGGAATGAGAAGCGGATGAATCCTGCAGATTCTGCTGGTACTGATGGTGCAATAGAAGGTCAAAGTCCAGCGGAAAATTCTACCAACACGGCATCCCATGCTACACGAGTTGCAAAAAAAGCCAAACAGAAACAAATAGCTGCCACCAAACAAGCAGAGACGGCCCTAGTTCTTGCAACACCTACCACAGTACTACCAGCTGCACGACTTACTCGTGCGTCAACTGAGCTAGCAGCACGTTCTCAAGCTCCCTTGGCACCTGACACTACTTCCCAAGCACTCTTAACACAAGATGAGTTGGCAATATCAGATGAACCTTGTCAGCTTCAACAACAAGAAGGTTGTTGCTGGAGTCAAGTTACAGTTGCATGCTTCTTTATATGTAGTCTCACAGTTTGATGTACACTAACACTTCCTATGTTTGTTGTTGGAGTAGCACCTAGGCGCAAGAGGAAACAAACATCAGGGATAATGCTCGATAGGTTAACTAAATCTAGAGGAGGAAGAATGGAGATCCGTTTTGAGGCAGGTTTAAAAAGGCCACGTGATGCTACAGAGTCAGCCAAGTTAGTATCAGAGGCAGCGGTTGCCGTTAGGTGTCATATACGTATCCTCCCAACATGGATTCAGTACAGGAATGACAAAGACGAAACCCAGTTCAATACCTTCCTCGACCATTTATCTGTAAGTATGGTTATGTATGGAAACTAGTAATATCGTCTTGCTCTGTCCCATACTTTCTAGGTTGCTGAAATGAGACTCCCATAATTTTCAACAGATGAGGTTCAAGTTGGATAGCCAAGATGATGCAACCAGACAAGCTTGCACCCATGTTTTCAAGTCTGCTTTGCGACAGTATCGGTATAACTTGAGGAAAACTCACTTTGAAGGCAAGGCTAACAGTGAACTTTCCCAAACATCTCCAGTGGAAAATATACCGGATGAAGACTGGAGGGGCCTTGTTAAACACTGGTCTGATCCGAAGTATCAGGTACATTATATATATGTGCTCAGATCACATGTTGAAGTCCTATTTACGCATGTGCCACACAAATCTATCTTCTTGTAGGTGAACTGTTCAAAGAACAAGGCCAACCGTACGAAAGTGAAATTCCAACAGACGACAGGATCTCGTAGCTATATTGCACACTGCAAGGCTCTTGTAATTAGCTGATGTTTCACTCTTTTCACTGTACCATATTATGAGATCTATATTGACTTGTTCGAAATGCAGAGGAAAACCCGCAAGGACCAAAAAGTACCTGAACCAAATGTTGTGGAAATCTTCAAGGACTGTCACACCAGGGGGCATGACTACACTAGTCAAAGCCGCTGTTGTAAGTCCTTAATCCTCATGCCTTTTAACTACTACTTACTCTAACTTGTGCCTTGAACTGCATGGTTTGCAGCCAATGTCTATTAATCTTTTCAATTTTATACACAATTGTCTTAGCGTATCATTGCACCTTACAAGGTTTAAAAGAGAGGAGTGATGTTCCTTTGATCTTGACCCGTAATCTAGTTCCGTGTTGGACTTGCCCACACAACGTTACAATTGCCTGTTTGTCTGTTCTCAGTTGTTTTGTGATATGAATGATGTCATAATATGCTTACCGTATTATAAACTTCGTCTCTTTATCCTTAGCCCTCAATACAATGTGAAGAAATAGACAATACAATAGCGATGGCACATGGTCATATGTTTGGAACCTGGTTTTATTATGTACTTTGCAATAAAATACAACTAATATTTTACATGGGTTCACCAGAATAAGTTCTGTATATAGACCAAAGCTATTTTGTTTGGTTTTGCTACCTCCTTAATATCTTCTGTTCTGGTACTGCTAATGTAAAACCTCAACTTTTCAGCGAGCTATGGAAAAAATGGTGGAACTGCCACCTTCTGAAGGTGGCGAGGCAACTATAACCGCAATGTCAGCTCTTGCTGCAGTGGGTCGGTACCTGTCCACTAACAGTGCCAAAAGCACGTTCCTGCGTAATATTGGGTTGGTTGTCAAGGCAATATCGTCCAAACTGCCTCATGATCAAGATATGCAAGCTCAAAGCAATGTTGTATTTGCGCTCTAGACACAAGTCCATTCCCTAACAGAGACCCTTTGTGAAACAAGGAGAAACATTGCTCAATGTCGTCAAGATATGCATGGTTTTGAAACCAGACTATCAGACATTTGCTATGTTGTTCAGGAGCCTAGGGGAAATGAAGGCGAGGGTTATGGTGCTCCATCGGACAATACAGCATGAAAACGTAACAGTCAGGTCAAATGAACTGAGCTTCTGAACTTCTGGTGGTGCATTTATCTTCTAGACTGTTAAGTTTTATGCCAACCTTCCTTTTGTTATATAGTTGTAATTTGTTTTGGTGTGATACAAAATTTATTCTTAACGTGCAGCCACCGGCTGAAGAAAACAGCAAGCCATTTTTGTATAGTGTAGGGTGTTCCCTATATTTGCACTGGTGACGATCTTTGGTGCCGAGTGGATGTAATCTGTGCAATCGCCTTAATAGCCTAGCGTTAGTTTCGGCCTTATTTATTTCCTAGTCTTCTTTTTCCCTGGTTTGCTAGTGGCCGCAACTACCATGGGCCATATACGGGCCGTAGGATCCATGGGTCTCCTACGGGCCGTCGATAAATGGGCCTATAATCGGTGGGCCTCGGGCCGTCGGATAAATGGGTCTACATGGGCCGTAATCGGGCATAATTGGTATCGGCCCAGCACGGTAATAGGCCGTTAACTGGACGTAGGACAGCAAAGGCTTAATTCTATCACGGGTATAACGGGTCGTTAATGGGCCAGAATATAGGACGGGCTGGAAACGGCGCAATGGGTTAACAGGCCAGAAACGCGCCGACTCTTGCAATGGGCCGAATTTGGCCCATTAGGGTAACAGGCCAGTAACGGACCTACTGTGACAAACACGTATCATCACGGAAGTGTATTTTTTTGTAGTGATGGTATCCGAAATATGCATCAAGGAAGCACAGCGAGTCGTGACCTGCGGTAGCGTCAATGATTTGATCAATGCGGGGAAGAGGGAAGGGATCCTTAGGGCAAGCCTTGTTGAGGTCTTTGAAATCGACGCATAGGCGCAAGGATTTATCCTTCCTTGGTACCATTACCAAGTTTGCCAGCCAGTCCGGATGTTTAATGTCTTTGATGAATCCGGCCTCGATGAGTTTGGCTAGCTCCTCCCCCATAGCTTGTCTTTTGGGTTTGGAAAAGCGCCACAAAGTTTGCTTGACCGGCTTATATCCCTTTAGTATGTTGAGGCTATGTTCGGCCAACTCGCGCGGGATTCCTGGCATATCGGAAGGATGCCAGGCGAATATATCCCAGTTTGCACGCAGGAAGTCTCGTAGTGTGGCGTCGACTGCAGGGCTGAGTTGCGCTCCGATGGACGCTGTCTTCTTCGAGTCTGTTGGGTGGACCTGAAATTTGACTATTTCTTCTGCTGGCTTGAAGGAGGTGGATTTGGGTCGTTTGTCCAGGATCACATCGTCCTTAGAGCGTAGTGCGGTTAGTTCTTCGGCCGCAAGGGCCTCAGACAATGCCTCGAGGGCCAAGGATGCGGTTTTGTTCTCGGCGCGGAGTGCTATGTCCGGATCGCTGACGAGGGTGATTATTCCATTAGGAACGGGAATTTTTAGCTTCATATACCCATAATGGGGTATGGCTTGAAAGCGCATGAAGGCCTCTCGCCCTAACAGGGCGTGGTACCCACTGTTGAAAGGGGCCACCTGGAAAGTTATTTCTTCGGACCGATAATTCTCCGGCATGCCGAACACCACATCAAGTGTAAATTTTCCTGCACACCGAGCTTCCCGGCTGGGAATGATACCTCGAGAGGTTGTGCTGCTTTTCTCGATGCGGCTCCTGTCTATTTCCATCATGTGGAGTGTGTCCTCGTAAATGAGGTTTAGTCTGCTGCCGCCGTCCATGAGGACTTTTGTAAGTCGAAAGCCGTCCATGATGGGAGTGAGGAGTAGGGCAGCTGGCGCTCGGACTGTTCTATATTTAGGTTCATCACTGGCGTTAAAGGTTATGGCCGTGTCGTTCTAGGAGTCAATTGCAGCGACCTGGCAAACTTCGGCGAGATCGCGCAGGGCCCTTTTACGCTTATTATTTGAAGCGAATGTCGCGAAGACTGTCAATACTCTATTGTCGTTGTTTGCTGGAGGGTATTGTTCTGGGGTGTCCTTAATAAGGATGTCCTCGCCGCTCTTGGCTACCTGCCGAAGTATCCAACATGCTCTAAGGCTGTGGGTTGCCATGGTATCCGGCGTCGTGCGTATTTTACATGGGCCATTGAGCCATCCCTCCAGAACGGTGCCGTGCAACGTAATGGGTTTATGTTTTTTGACTATTCGGCTGGGCGTGCCACGAGGGCGCGTCCTTTTCGCCTGTAGGGGGAGCCGGGAGGGTTCCCAGCAAGCTGCCTAAGTTTTCCACGCACTTTCCATCGCGTTGTACTTTTGTATGATAGTTGCTAGGTCAGCGAACTTTAGTATGCGGCGGCGATTGATGGCGTTTGATACGTCTCCAACGTATCTATAATTCATGAAGTATTCATGCTATTATATTATCCATCTTGGATGCTTTATGGGCTTTACTATGCACTTTTATATTACTTTTGGGACTAACCTATAGACCCAGAGCCCAGTGCCAGTTTCTGTTTTTTCCCTTGTTTCAGTGTTTCGCAGAAAAGGAATATCAAATGGAGTCCAAACGGAATGAAACCTTCGGAAAAGTTATTTTTGGAAAGAAAGCAATACGGGAGACTTGGAGTGCACGTCAGGGGATCAACGAGGAGAGCACGAGGCAGGGGGCACGCCCACCCCCCTGGGCGTGCCCTCCACCCTCGTGGGCCCCTCGTGGCTCCCCTTACCGACTTCTTTTGCCTATATATTCCCATATACCCTAAAACCATCGGAGGACAGGATAGATCGGGAGTTCCGCCGCCGCAAGCCTCTGTAGCCACCAAAAACCAATCGGGACCATGTTCCGGCACCTTGCCGGAGGGGGGATCCCTCACCGATGGCCATCGTCATCATCCCGGCGCTCTCCATGATGAGGAGGGAGTAGTTCACCCTCGGGACTGAGGGTATGTACCAGTAGCTCTGTGTTTGATCTCTCTCTCTCTCTCGTGTTCTTGAGGTGATACGATCTTGATGTATCGCGAGCTTTGCTATTATAGTTGGATTTTATGATGCTTCTCCCCCTCTACTGTCTTGTAATGGATTGAGTTTTCCCTTCGAAGTTCTCTTATCGGATTGAGTCTTTAAGGATTTGAGAACACTTGATGTATGTCTTGCCGTGCTTATCTGTGGTGACAATGGGATATCACGTGATCCACTTGATGTATGTTTTGGTGATCAACTTGCGGGTTCCGCCCATGAAGCTATGCATACGGGTTGGCACACGTTTTCGTCTTGACTCTCTGGTAGAAACTTTGGGGCACTCTTTGAAGTACTTTGTGTTGGTTTGAATAGATGAATCTGAGATTGTGTGATGCATATCGTATAATCATGCCCACGGATACTTGAGGTGACATTGGAGTATCTAGGTGACATTAGGGTTTTGGTTGATATGTGTCTTAAGGTGTTATTCTAGTACGAACTCTTCAATAGATCGATCCAAAAGAATAACTTCGAGGTGGTTTCATACCCTACCATAATCTCTTCCTTTGTTCTTCGCTATTAGTGACTCTGAAGTGACTCTTTGTTGCATGTTGAGGGATTGTTATATGATCCAATTATGTTATTATTGTTGAGAGAACTTGCACTAGTGAAAGTATGAACCCTAGGCCTTGTTTCGAAGCATTGCAATACCGTTTGTGCTCACTTTTATCATTAGTTACCTTGCTGTTTTTATATTTTCAGATTACAAAAACCTATATCTACCATCTATATTGCACTTGTATCACCATCTCTTCGCCGAACTAGTGCACCTATACAATTTACCATTGTATTGGGTGTGTTGGGGACACAAGAGACTCTTTGTTATTTGGTTGCAGGGTTGCTTGAAAGAGACCATCTTCATCCTACGCCTCCCACGGATTGATAAACATTAGGTCATCCACTTGAGAGAAATTTGCTACTGTCCTACAAACCTCTGCACTTGGAGGCCCAACAACGTCTACAAGAAGAAGGTTGCGTAGTAGACATCAAGCTCTTTTCTGGCGCCGTTGCCGGGGAGGCTAGGTAAGCGGCACTCACACCCCATCAACTAAGCTCTTTTCTGGCGCCGTTGCCAGGGAGTTGAGTGCTTGAAGGTATCTCTTTAGATCTTGCAATCGAATCTTTTTGTTTCTTGTTTTAGCACTAGTTTAGTTTATTAAAAAAACTACGAAAAATGGAATTGAGTTTACCTCATACGCTTCATCTTTTTAATATCTTTCGTGAGTATGATGGAAAGGAAAATTGTGCCAAAGTGTTAGAAGAAGAATGCATTAACATGTTTGGCACTAAATCTTTGAATGATGAGCATGATTGCAATGTTGTTAGTATGAACTCCTTGAATATCCATAGTACAAATGATAATTGCACTAGTTATGATGAAAATGTCTCCTATAAACATGTCAATTTTTGTGGAGTGCGTTGGGTTTGCAAGTACATACCAAATAGGGAAGATAGATATTGCAAGAGGCATAAGCATTTAGAAACTAAATGGTTGCAACAAAGGCTAAATGTGAGTGCTAAACATTTAAAATATCTTTACCGTACTTGTGAACTTTGCAATGAACATGGTCATTTAAATATCAAATGCAAATTGTTCATGATCGAATCGTGTCCAAAAATTGTGATGACTTGATTTCCCTTGCACATCATAATGAACTTAGTTTGCTTTTGGGTTATGAAGAAATGAAACGTCAAACTAAGCATATTCCAAAATATAACCTTGAGAAATTCCTCGATATTGATCTAGAAGAAATTTATATGTATTGTGCGGTTAATTGCATTGAAAATCCTTATATTGCCAATTACATTAAGAAAAGAAAACAAATAGAAGATGACGAGAATACTAACGAAAGGGAAGAGACTTCCCAATATTCTCCTATTATTCCTTTTGATGAATCAGGCAACGAGGAGGAGCCTTCTATTCAACCAATCTCATTAATAAGGAGCTCCAAAAAGAGGATTGAACCCACACATGATGTGAAGAAGAAAAAGAAAAGACGGAGAAGCATAGGTAGAAAGGTATCTCCCCCAAATGATGTTGCTCCTATTACTCATCATGATGATGATAATTGCTATACTATTGGTGCTATCCATACTATTAATGATGAGAGTGATTATGCTTATGATATGAAAAGGCCCAAGCTTGGGGATGCTATGTTTGATGAAGATGATGTTTTTGAGAATATATTTGCTGCAAGTACATACCAAATAAGGAAGATAGATATTGAAGAGGCATAAGCATTTAGAAACTAAATGGTTGCAAGAAAGGCTAAATGTGTGTCGGGTGGTAGGTGTGACATATGCCAACGGGTGGCTTATCATGGTGGGAGCCAGTAAGACGTCGCTGGTGCCTGGAAACGGGATGAGGCGAAGACATGCACGCCGGCGAATCTTACCCAGGTTCGGGGCTCTCCGTGGAGATAACACCCCTAGTCCTGCTCTGCGGGGTCTCCGCATGATCACTAGATCAGAAAGAGTAGCTACAAATGCTCCTGGAGCTGTTGGGTTCAAGGGAGAAGAAGAGCAAGGCTAGCTCTCACTTCCCTCTCTATATGGTGTGTGTGTAACTCTAAGAAGCCAACCCTTTGCATGGGTGCCCCGGGGGGTTTATATAGGCCTACCCCCCGGGGGTACAATTGTAATCCGGCTGGACGCGGGTCCCAGTCGTCAGTGTCTGCGCTCGCCGGCTTCTCCGCCGGCCATTGGGGCCCGCCGACTGGTGGGTCCCGCCGGCTGCCGGCCTCTTGGTCGACAGGCCGGCCCCACTGCCTAGGGGTCTTGTCGGTGGCTGCTTACTGTATCCTCGTCCCTGATGATGAGGGCTTCGTCGAGGTAAGCGTGGCTACAGTGTGCCGCCTCGAGGGCTCTCACTGTAGCCTTACCTCGTCTTGTCTCCTTCATGTGGCACATGCTTCGAGAGAGGGGGTAGCCGGCTTCTGGGGGCCGGCTACGCCCTTGGCTGACTGGGGGAGGCCAGGCCGCCTTCGCACCTCTCTCTGGCTAAAGGGGCCCGCCGCCCGTGGGCCGTACTGGCGTCGGTCGTGGATGACGTTGAGGCCAGCATGGATACAGTGCCGAGCCGGACGGGAGATGGCTGACCTGTACGGCGTCCTGTGGCCATGCCTGCCTCGGGCTTCGGGGGTAGTGGGCCGCACTGTGGCCACACCCCGTCTTGTCACCGTTATGTGGGTGTAGTTTTGGTGGGCGCGGTCTTGGCCGGCTTTGTGGAGTCGGCGCGCTTCATGGCTGGCTCTTGGGAGTCGGTCCTCTTGGCGCCGGCTTCCTGGAGTTGGCCATCTCGCAACCATCTTGGGTGAGGTTACCGGGGCCGGGTCGCCTTTGGAGAGCCAGCCCCTGCGGTAGTCGGCCAGGGGAAGTCGGCCCAATGCTTCGAACGCTTGAAGGCTCAATCGGCCCGATAATTTTTAAAGAACCATGGGTAGTCGGTTAGGCTACCCATGGCCATTTACTCCGACAATGTGAGTGCTAAAAATTTAAAGTATCTTTACCATACTTGTGAACTTTGCAATGAACATGGTCATTCAAATATCAAATGCAAATTGTTCATGATCGAATCGTGTCCAAAAATTGTGATGACTTGATTTCCTGAGAGCATCTATATCCGGGTGGGTGGGTGGAATTGAATCCGAAACCTGACCCGATTTTGGATCCGGAGTTTGGAGGTCTACCGGGCCGGACAGTTCGGCCTCCAGGATATCGACTGGTTTTTTAGGCTCGTCCTCCGACTCTATGTTCGGAGGAAGAGGCATGGTTTTCTGCCAAAAATATCCGGCTCTTCAAGATCGGCGATCCGAACATAGTTTGTTTTCAATATAGTGGAAGAGTTGCTCCGCTCCTCGACTACCGCTATCTAATGGGTGATCGGTGGAGTTTTAATTTCTCTCTAGTCGGGTTTAAGCCTGACCCGATCGTAGTCTGTAGCGACCCCCAAGGCGGCCATGCGATCCAGGAGTTCGTTCAACGACGATAACTCCATTGGATCCATGTGGGCAGAGTATTCGGGATCAACACGGAGGCGATTTTCGATGACTTGAGAGGTCATCGTCAGCATACGGGCCGAGCCGGCGGTTATGACGAAGCCGCCGAGCCGAAGGGTCTGGCCTGAGGCCAGGGCTCCTCCGGAGATGATATTATCCTTGACGACAAGGCGAGCCATCAACCCTCTTGGCAACAGCACAGTTGAACTCTCAATGAAAGCACCAATGTCGGTGTCAAAACCGGCGGATCTCGGGTAGGGGGTCCCGAACTGTGCGTCTAGGATCGATGGTAACAGGAGACGGGGGACACGATGTTTACCCAGGTCCGGGCCCTCTCTATGGAGGTAATACCCGACTTCCTGCTTGATTGATCTTGATGAATATGAGGGTTACAAGAGTTGATCTACCACGAGATCGTAATGGCTAAACCCTAGAAGTATAGCCTATGAATATGGTAATGAGTGTGCTATCCAGACTATGCTCTCCGGTTTATATAGACACCAGAGAGATCTAGGGTTACATGGGGTCGGTTACATAAGAAGGAATCTTCATGGTCGATCGCCTAGCTTGCCTTCCACGCCAAGGAAAGCCCAATCCGGACAAGGGTACAGTCTTCGGTCTTCGTATCTTTACGGCCCATCAGTCCGGTCCATGGATATCAGGCCGGACGCCCGGGGACCCCTTAATCCGGGATTCCCTCACCTGTTATTTCTCTTAAAATAGGAGATCATTGCTATCATGGCTTATGCGATATGGGTGCTAGTGCAAGTGCAATACCTCATTCCTTATACAAAGAAATTATGCATGATATTGCACCTGCTGAGATAGAGGAAATTGATGTTACAATTAAGCTTGCCAATAGATACACTATTTCACCAGTTGGGATTGTTAGAGATGTTGAAGTCTTGTGTGGGAAAGTTAAATACCCTGCTGATTTTCTTGTTCTTGGTTCCCCACAAGATGACTTTTGTCCCATTATATTTGGTAGACCCTTCTTGAATACTGTTAATGCTAGGATAGACTGCAAAAAGGATGTTGTTACTATTGGTTTGGGGGATATGTCTCATGAGTTTAACTGTGCTAAATTTCGTAGACAACCCCATGATAAAGAATTGCCTTGTAAAGATGAAATTATTGGTCTTGCTTCTATTGTCGTGCCTCCTAATGATCCTTTAGAACAATATTTGCTCGACCATGAAAATGATATGTTTATGAATGAAAGAAGGGAAATAGATGAAGTATTCTTTAAACAGGGACCTATTTTGAAACACAACTTGCCTGTTGAAATCCTAGGGGATGCTCCTCCACCCAAGGGTGATCCCGTGTTTGAGCTTAAACCGTTACCTGATACTCTTAAATGTGCTAATCTTGATGAAAAGAAGATATATCATGTTATTATTAGTGCTAACCTTTCAGAGCATGAAGAGAAGAGATTATTGAAAACTCTGAAGAAGCACCGTGCTACTATTGGATATACTCTTGATGATCTTAAGGGCATTAGTCCCACTCCTTGCCAACACAAAATAAAATTGGAAAAAGACGCTAAACCGGTTGTTGATCACCAACGACGGTTAAATCCTAAGATGAAAGAAGTGGTAAGAAAATAAATACTAAATCTTCTGGAGGCAGGTATAATTTATCCCGTTGCTGATAGTCAGTGGGTAAGTCCTGTCCAGTGTGTCCCTAAGAAGGGAGGTATTAATGTTGTCCCTAATGATAAATATGAATTGATCCCACAAAGAATCGTTACAGGTTATAGAATGGTAATTGATTTCTGCAAACTAAATAAAGCTACAAAAAAGGATCATTACCCTTTACATTTTATTGATCAAATGCTAGAAAGATTATCCAAACACACACATTTTTGCTTTCTAGATGGTTACTCTGGTTTCTCTCAAATACATGTGTCAAAGAGGATCAAGAAAAGACTACTTTTACATGCCCTTTCGGTACCTTTGCTTATAGACGTATGCCTTTTGGTTTATGCAATGCACCTGCTACCTTTCAAAGATGCATGATGGCTATATTCTCTGATTTTTGTGAAAAGATTGTTGAAGTTTTCATGGATGATTTCTCCGTATATGGAACTTCTTTTGATGATTGCTTGAGTAACCATGATCGAGTTTTGCAAAGATGTGAAGAAACTAATCTTGTCTTGAATTGGGAGAAGTGCCACTTTATGGTTAATGAAGGCATTATCTTGGGGCATAAAATTTCTGAAAGACGTATTGAAGTTGATAAAGCTAAAGTTGACGCTATTGAAAAGATGTCGTGTCCCAAGGACATTAAAGGTATAAGAAGTTTCCTTGGTCATGCCGGTTTTTATAGGAGGTTCATTAAGGACTTCTCTAAAATTTCTAGGCCTCTGACTAATCTCTTACAAAAAGATGTTCCTTTTATCTTTGATGATGATTGTGTAGAAGCATTTGAAATACTTAAGAAAGCTTTGATTTCTGCACTTATTGTTCAGCCACCTGGTTGGAATTTACCTTTGAAATTATATGCGATGCTAGTGATTATGCTGTAGGTGCTGTTTTAGAACGAAGAGTTGATAATAAATTAAATGTTATTCAATATGCCAGTAAAACACTAGACAGTGCCCAGAGAAATTATGCTACTACTGAAAAGGAATTTTTAGCAGTTGTATTTGCTTGTGATAAGTTTAGACCTTATATTGTTGATTCTAAAGTAACTGTTCACACTGATCATGCTGGTATTAAATATCTTATGGAAAAGAAAGATGCTAAACCTAGACTTATTAGATGGGTTCTCCTACTACAAGAATTTGATTTGCATATTATTGATAGAAAGGGAGCTGAGAACCTTGTTGCAAACAACTTGTCTAGGTTAGAGAATGTTCTTGATGACCCACTACCTATTGATGATAGCTTCCCTGATGAACAATTAGCTTTCATAAATGCTTCTCGTACTGCTCCATGGTATACTGATTATGTAATTACATTGTTGCTAAATTTATACCACCTAGTTCCACATACCAGCAAAACAAAAAGTTCTTCTATGATTTAAGACATTACTTCTGGGATGCCCACACCTTTATAAAGAAGGAGTAGATGGTGTTATTACACGTTGTGTACCTGAGCATGAACAGGAACAGATCCTACGCAAGTGTCACTCCGAGGCATACGGAGGACACCACGCTGGAGATAGAACTGCACATAAGGTATTGCAATCCGGATTTTATTGGCCTACTCTCTCGAAGGATGCCCGTAAGTTTGTCTTATCTTGTGATGAATGTCAAAGAATTGGTAATATTAGCAGACGTCAAGAAATGCCAATGAACTATTCACTCGTTATTGAACCATTTGATGTTTAGGGCTTTGATTATATGGGACTGTTCCCTTCCTCTAATGGCTATACACATATTTTAGTTGCTGTTGATTACGTTACTAAGTGGGTAGAAGCTATTCCAACTAGTAGTGTTGATCATAAAATCTGTATTAAGATGCTTAAACAAGTTATTTTTCCGAGGTTTGGAGTCCCTAGATACTTAATGACTGATGGTGGCTCACATTTTATTCATGGTGCTTTTCGTAAAATGCTTGCTAAGTATGACGTTAATCATAGAATTGCATCCCCATACCACCCACAGTCTAGTGGTCAAGTAGAATTGAGTAATAGAGAGATTAAATTAATTTTGCCAAAGACTGTTAATAGATCTAGAAAGAATTGGTCCAAGAAACTTGATGATGCATTATGGGCCTATAGAACTGCATATAAAAATCCTATGGGTATGTCTCCGTATAAAATGGTTTATGGAAAAGCATGTCACTTACCTCTCGAACTAGAACATAAGGCATATTGGGCCATTAAAGAGCTCAATTATGATTTCAAACTTGCCGGTGAGAAGAGGCTATTTGACATTAGCTCACTTGATGAATGGAGAACTCAAGCCTATGAGAATGCCAAACTGTTTAAAGAAAAAGTTAAAAGATGGCATGACAAAAGGATACAAAAGCGTGAGTTTAATGTAGGTGACTATGTGTTGCTATTAAACTCTCGTTTAATATTTTTTGCAGGAAACTTCTCTCTAAATGGGAAGGGCCATACGTTATCGAGGAGGTCTATCGTTCCGGTGCCATAAAAATCAACGACTTCGAAGGCACAAATCCGAAGGTGGTGAACGGTCAAAGAATCAAACATTATATCTCAGGTAATCCTATAAAATGTTGAAACTAATGTTATTAAAACCGTGACCCCGGAGGATTACATAAGGGACACCTTCCAGAATGTTTCAGACTCCCAAAAGGGATAGGTGCGTGGTACGGTAAGTGAACCGACTCCAAAACAGTTCTAATGGCAATTTTTCTCCGTTTTGGAATATTTAAGAAAATAGGAAAATAAGAAGTAGTCCGAAAGGGACACGAGGGTGGAGGCGGGCACGAGGGTGGAGGGCGTGCCCTACCCCCTGGGCGCACCCCCTGCCTCGTCGGCACCTCGTGTGCTCTCCGAACTCCGTTTTCTTGCACGATACTTCTTTTGGTCGGTAAAAATCCATTATATAATCTCCCGAAGGTTTTGACCACCGTACCACGCAAATATCCTCTATTTTTGTTTCGAGCTATTTCTACCGCAGATTAGAGCAAGATGTCTGCTCAAGTGTCAGTCGGGGAGAATCGGGTGTCTCATCCGACACCGGGTCCAGGAGCAAATACCGATGCCTATCACTTTGGGAAATCAAAAGAGGAAGAGATGGAAGCCGACTTGAAAATGATAGATGCCATGGAAGAGGATCAAGAAGTTACTTCTCGTTTCCAGGCCGGATTCACGATGGGGGAACTACAGAGCTCAGCTGTTCCAAACTTGGTCATCCCTTCCAATGTTAGATTTCTCTCTTATGAAAATATTAAAAAGAGTTTTACTTGTTCTCCCGCGGCTATGCGGCATCCTTGGGTGAAAGGAGCCTTAGCCATCACGGGCAAGCTCTGTAAGGAAATAATGGACCCCAAGCAGCAAGTTAATAAGCTCGAGGAGGAGAATCGTATCCTGAGGGGCATCATCACCAAGAATATCACCTCACCATCTCCAAAAGAAGGAGATATAAACACATGGGTATGGGCACTCCCCTTGGCAACTGCCAAGCTTGGGGGAGTTGCCTTCATATCGTATCACCATCACACTCCTATCTTTACCATTTTTCTTAGTTTGATCCTTTTGGTAATATCTTGATCTAGTAGAATAAAGTTTTAGTATGATTTAGTTTTGAGCTTTGCTTTATGATTCTTCTATGTAATCGAGTCCCTGAGCTATATAATAAAGATTAGTTTTGAGTCAAGGGCTTGATTATCTTGCTATGATCGTGAGGGAATAAAAGAAAAGAAAGAATAAAAAGAAATACAGAGATCATATTGATCTTGTGGAGAGTAATGACGTCACATCTAAAGAGTATGATGAATAAAAGTTATTGAGAGTTGACAAACATAGTTTTGGTCATCGTTGCAATTAATAGGAAGTAATAAAGAAAGAGAGGTTTTCGCATATAAATATACTATCTTGGACATCTTTTATGATTGTGAGCACTCATTAAAATATGACATGCTAAAGAGTTGATGTTGCACAAGGAAGACAACATAATGGGTATGTTTTCTTATATCTAAAATAAAGTATATAGTCATGGATCATCCAACATGTAGCTTGCCTTTCCCCCTCATGCTAGCCAAATTCTATGCACCAAGTAGAGATACTACTTGTGCTTCCAAATACCCTTAAACCCAGTTTTGCCATGAGTGTCCATCATATCTACCTATGGATGGAGTAAGATCCTTCAAGTAAGTTGTCATTGTTGCATGCAATAAAAATTGCTCTCTAAATATGTATGATTTATTAATGTGGAGAAGATAAGCTTTATACAATCTTGTGATGTGGAAGAAATAAAAGCGACGAACTGGATAATAAAGGTCCATATCACAAGTGGCAATATAAAGTGACGTTCTTTCGCATAAAGATTTTGTGCATCCAACCACAAAAACATATGACAACCTCGGCTTCCCTCTGCGAAGGGCCTATCTATTATTCTTGCCTTATATCTTATACAAGAGTCATGGTGATCTTCACCTTTCCTTTTTACATTTTATCCTTTGGCAAGCGCATTGTGTTGGAAAGATCCTGATATATATCTCCAATTGGATGTAAGTTATCATGAACTTTTATTGTTGACATTACCCTTGAGGTAAAAGGTTGGGAGGCAACACTATAAGCCCCTATCTTTCTCCGTGTCCGATTAAAACTCCATACCCATAAGTATTGCGTGAGTGTTAGCAATTATGAAAGACTAAATGATAGTTGAGTATGTGGACTTGCTGAAAAGCTCTTATAATGACTCTTTCCGATGTTATGATAAATTGCAATTGCTTCAATGACCGAGATCATAGTTTGTTAGTTTTCAATGAAGTTTCTGATTCATACTTGACATTGTGAATAGATTATTACTTGAGCATAAGAAATCATATGACAATACTTATATATGTTGCTGTTATAAGAATGATCATGATGCCCTCATGTCCGTATTTTATTTTATCGACACCTCTATCTCTAAACATGTGGACATATTTTTTGTTATCGGTTTCCGCTTGAGGACAAGCGAGGTCTAAGCTTGGGGGAATTGATATGTCCATTTTGCATCATGCTTTTATATCGATATTTATTGCATTATGGGCTGTTATTACACGTTATGTCACAATACTTATGCCTATTCTCTCTTATTTTACAAGGTTTACATGAAGAGGGAGAATGCCGGCAACTGGAATTCTGGGCTGGAAAAGGAGCAAATATTAGAGACCTATTCTGCACAACTCCAAAAGTCCTGAAACTTCATGGAGGCAGTTTTTGGAATTAATAAAAAATACTGGTGAAAGAATCAACCAAAGGGGGCCACCCACCATCCACGAGGGAGGGGGCGCGCCCTACCCCTGGGCGCGCCCCCTGCCTCGTGGGCCCCCTGGCAGGCCTCCGGTGCCCATCTTCTGCTATATGAAGTCTTTCACCCTGGAAAAAATCAGAAGGAAGCTTTCAGGATGAAACACCGCCGCCACGAGGCGGAACCTTGGCGGAACCAATCTAGGGCTCCGGCGGAGCTGTTCTGCCGGGGAAACATCCCTCCGAGAGGGGGAAATCATCACCATCGTCATCACCATTGATCCTCTCAGCGGGAGGGGGTCAATCTCCATCAACATCTTCACCAGCACCATCTCCTCTCAAACCCTAGTTCATCTCTTGTATCCAATCTTTGTCCCAAAAACTCAGATTGGTACCTGTGGGTTGCTAGTAGTGTTGATTACTCCTTGTAGTTGATGCTAGTTAGTTTATTTGGTGGAAGCTCATATGTTCAGATCCTTTATGCATATTAATACCCCTCTGATTATGAACATGAATATGATTTGTGAGTAGTTACGTTTGTTCCTGAGGACATGGGAGAAGTCTTGCTATAAGTAGTCATATGAATTTGGTATTCGTTCGATATTTTGATTAGATGTATGTTGTCTTTCCTCTAGTGGTGTTATGTGAACATCGACTACATGACACTTCACCATTGTTTGGGCCTCGAGTAAGGCATTGGGAAGTAGTAAGTAGATGATGGGTTGCTAGAGTGACATAAGCTTAAACCCTAGTTTATGCGTTGCTTCGTAAGGAGCTGATTTGGATCCATATGTTTCATGCTATGGTTAGGTTTACCTTAATACTTCTTTTGTAGTTGCAGATGCTTGCAATAGGGGTTAATCATAAGTGGGATGCTTGTCCAAGGAAGGGCATTACCCAAGCACCGGTCCACCCACATATCAAATTATCAAAGTAACGAACGCGAATCATATGAGCGTGATGAAAAATAGCTTGACGATAATTCCCATGTGTCCTCGGGAGCATTTTCCTTCATATAAGAGTTTGTCTAGGCTTGACCTTTGCTACAAAAAGGATTGGGACATCTTGCTGCACCTTATTTACTTTCATTACTTGTTGTCCTTTACAAATTACCTTATCACAAAACTATCTGTTACCGATAATTTCAGTGCTTGCAGAGTATACCTTACTGAAAACCGCTTGTCATTTCCTTCTGCTCCTCGTTGGGTTCGACACTCTTACTTATAGAAAGGACTACGATAGATCCCCTACACTTGTGGGTCATCAAACCCCTTATTGATCCATGATGTAAGTTGTACTGGAGGGCCAGATCGGAACTTAGGTGTAGCAGCCCACTTGGTACCACAGGGTTCAGTGATGTAAAACCACTCCCGCTGCCATAAGTTGGAGGATTCCGTGAAAGAGCCTTTTGGCCTAGGAGTGTTGGTAAGCTTGCTCACTGTCGCACCGCCACACTCCGCTTGTTTCCCCTCGATCACCTTCGGCTTCACATTAAAGGTTTTGAGCCATAAGCCAAAGTGTGGGGGAATACGGAGAAAGGCCTCGCACATGACGATGAACGCCGAAATGTGAAGAAAAGAGTCCGGGGCTAGATCATGAAAATCTAGTCCGTAATAGAACATGAGCCCATGGACAAAGGGGTGGAGAGCGAACCCTAGCCCCCGGAGGAATTGGGAGATGAATACGACCCTCTCGCCGGATCTGGGGGTAGGAATAACCTGCCCTTTAGTAGGGAGCCTGTGGGGGATTTCCGCGGTCAGGTATCTGGCCACTCGGAGCTTCTCAATATCCTCCTCTGTGACAGAAGAGGCCACCCACTGGCCTTGAGGGCTCGATCCGTACATGACTGAGAGGCTCGTAGCAACTAAAACCTGGGTACTAGAACTCGAGGTTGGAAGGGTTGAGGAAGAGGCAGGCGCAGAGGAGAAGGACGGGTCTGTGCCCCTTTATAAAGGCGGTGAATATCAAACGCCTCCTCACGGGCCTTAAAACTTGCCTATTCCCAAGGAATCATGCCGACGGGATGGTTGGATTACCCACGCCCGTATTGATGAGAATCCCGCAATAAGAGGACACAATCTCTACTTTGACAAGACGTGCCAATAAAACCGGATCTCAAAAACATGGAGCGGCAGGCCGGAAAATGGTTCGAAATAATGACCGGGTGGTGACGTGGCATCATGCTACAAAAGGTTGTCAGTAGATTGGACTCGTGAAATATTATACTCTCTACGGTTGTGTATGGTACTTGTTTTGTAGAGCCGGACACATTCTTTGTGATCGAAGGCTGTTTTGGAGTATTCGGAGGAGGAACCCGCCTTGCAATGCCGAAGACAATCTGTGCGCCGGACACATCTACATTGAAGCCTGGTTCAGGGGCTACTGAGGGAGTCCTGGACTAAGGGATCCTCGGGCGTCCGGCCTGTTGGACATAGGCCGGACTGATGGGCTGTGAAGATACAAGAACGAAGACTCTCGCCCGTGTCCGGATGGGACTCTCCTTTGCGTGGATGGCAAGGCTGGCATTCGGATATGAAGATTCCTTTCTCTGTAACCGACTTTGTACAACCCTAATCCCTTCCGGTGTCTATATAAACCAGAGGGTTTAGTACATAGGGGCAATCATAATCACACAGGCTAGACTTCTAGGGTTTTAGCCATTACGATCTCGTGGTAGATCAACTCTTGTAATACTCATATTCATCAAGATCAATCAAGTAGGAAGTAGGGTATTACCTCCATAGAGAGGGCCCGAACCTGGGTAAACATTGTGTGCCCTATCTCATGTTACCATCGACCTTATACGCACAGTTCGGGACCCCCTACCCGAGATCTGCCGGTTTTGACACCGAAACTGACCGCCTTCATGGCGCGCCGAGTGCTCCCTCTTCAATCCCGACCTCACATGATCAGCCGGATGAGCGGGCATCGAGACCCGTGCCGGATGTGCACCAAGGAGATGTCGGACACGGAGGTGGCCCGGCTGGTGAACCACATCTCGAACTGCAAACTCTCGGAGGCGGAGTGGTAGTTCGGCAAGCGGTCGTACTCCCACGCACACCCGCCGCCCGCGGTGAGTCCGTAACTATTTTTTCTCTTTACTTGTCGGGTTCTGCATTGCCGCCTGATCAGTCGGTCACAATGCAGATCTTCACAACTTATTCGGCCGCCGACGCCCTGGAGCAGGGCCACGAGTACCGGCCGGACTGGCAGTGAGTGACGCGGATGACCCCGACTTGCGGGCGGCCGCCATGGAGGATGACGACGCCACAGGTGGCGGTGGCTGAGCAGGCGGCTCCGGAGGAGGAGGCGTCGAGGATTGGCTGGATGACGACGTAGACGAGGCCGAGCCGCGCCGCCCGCACGGCGCCGACAGGGCGGGCAAGAGTTCTTCAGCTGCGCCGACAGCACCAGGCGGCACGCATAAGCGTCAAGCCGGCTCGCTGCTATTCGGCAGCTGGCCAAAGAAACCCAGGAACACGGCCGCAGCAACCAAGCGGCAGGAGGCCGCCGCGAAGGCGGCCTAGTACCAGAGGACCCCGAAGCAACCCCCAACGGTGTCCGCGTAAGTGCTTGATTTTTCTTGCGTTTTCCTTTCTTCTTTCTTGCAAACTTTTTTTGAGTTTCTTCTTATCTTGCTTGAACAGGGCCCCGCTCTCTCTTGAGAGGTCCGCCTCTGCTCCCTGATCGGGGCAGCGGAGGGCTCCGCCAACACCCGCCGCGTGGATCCGCTCGCCGACCTCCGGGAGGCGACGGAGAGGAACGCGCGGGAGGCGTGCGAGGAGCGGGAGGAGGCGGGACGACAGAAGGCGGCGGCAGCCAAGGCAACGCAGGCGGACGCGGATGCGGCGGCCAAGGCCCAAGCCGACGCCGCTGCCAAAGCCCAGGAGGACGCCGCAACCAAGGCCCAGCTGGCGGACGTAGCCGCCAAGGCGCAGGCAGACGAGGCCGCATGCGGCCGGGCTCCGCAACTCATCATCCCTCTGTGCGTCGTGCCACCGACGCCAGAGATACAGGCGCCGACTGGAGGGGCCAGCGACGAACAGCCGGTCATGGAGAGGGGAGGGGCGACGTCATCATCTTGGGGGCGGAAGTGCCCCCGCACACGCCGACTGCTGACGTGCAAAGCAGTCGGCCTAAGGTGCCATCGGCGCCACCAGCTGGCTACGAGTTGGTGGTGGGCTCGACTCCGGTGGTCTGCACTCCGGGGTGCCGTCACTCAGAGAAGGCGGCGTCAGCGCCTAGGCCGCTGGACTTCGGGTCCGCGAGCTCTTCGGCCCCTGACGTCGAGGCCAGCAGCGCCGCCCCACCAGAGTGGACTCCTGGGGTCGGGATGAGCGTGTTGAACCGAGCGACGCAAGATGTCCAAGTCCAGCTCTAAGCCCAGGGCGCCGCCCTTTAGTAGTACACGAAGGCGTTCTTGGCGACGCGGACGGCTGTCCGGGTACGCTTCTTGATTGCTTGTTTTTTATTCTGGTGATCTTCTTGTAATTTTCCGTGGGGGCGCGCCAGCGCACCCACTGGGTGTAGCCCCCGAGTTCCAGGCTGGGTGCTGAGCAGGCGGCTCGGAACTTAAAGGTAAGTTCCGAGTGCTGACTTTTTCTTTTCTCTTATGTTATCTTTGTTGCAGGACTACCACAACATCCGCGCGGCCGCCTTCAACTCCCATGTCCGGGAGCTGGCCAAGTGGACCACCGATTTGGCTGAAAGCTGGAGTAAGCACTCCGTCTTCATTCTCGCGGGGGCGCGCCAGCGCACCCGCGGGTGTAGCCCCCGAGATTCGGGTCGACTGCTGAGCAGTCGGGCCGGATCTTCCGGCAACTACTTTTTTATTTTGTTGATTTGCTGACTTTCTTTCCTTTCTTGTCTTCTGCAGGGGCCATTGCCGCCTTGCAGCGATACGTGGGCGAAGCTCAAACCACGCTGCGTGCCAAGGAGGAGGAATGCAGCAAGGTGGCGCAGGAGCGCGACCGCCTGGTCAAGGAGTTGGCGGACCAGGCGGACAAGCACAAGGCGGAGCTCCGGAAGCTCAAGGAGGCGGAGGAGGCCCTCCAGGCCGAGTTTGAGACCGAGCGCTCAAAGTGGGTCGAGAGGGAGAAGGCTCTGTCCGACGGCTACGGCGAGATCGAGGACATGCTCGATGGTGAGTTGTCCTTTCCTTTCTTTCGCCTGCCGACTTGTCATATGAGCCGGCTTCCGACTTCATACTTCTTTTTCCTTCTTGCGCAGAGTACTTTCCTGGTCATGTCGTTGCCACCAGCCAGGCCATCGAGGCTCGCCGCGACGAGCGAAGACAGGCTGGCGGAGAGATCGCGCCCAATGCCCCTCGGACTCACAGCGAGCAGCTTCTCGCCGTTCACGCTCGTCTCAAGCCGGCCCATTAGGCGCTCCGCCGTCTCCAGCGCGTCGGAGCCCAGGTGGTCACTGCCCTCTGGCCGGGTGTTCCAGCTCTGCGCACCCCAAGTCGGACCGCCGACTGGTTAGACGCGGCTATCGGCCGCTTCGAGGTGTGGAAGGGCTTTGTAGCCCGGGCAGGCGCATGGCGGGCCTTAGAGTTCGTCAAGGCATGGTATCCTGGGCTAAGCTTAGCCCAGTTGGCCATGTTCCGGCTTGAAGCTAGCGAAGAGTTGGCGGCAGTGGCGCCCGCGCTCTATCATCGCGTCGCGGCGATCGCCGAGTACACTGATACCAGTGTCTTCCTCCCCGAGCTAGACGAGGAGGGCGCCGAGGCGCCGCCCAACTTGTTCGGGCTGAACCCAGAAGACGGCGAGGACTCGGTGGAGGAGATCGCCTCCAGCGATGAGGGGGGGACGAGGAAGGCGAGGATGGTGAAGACATGCACCGGGCGACAGAGTGGACAGCCAACCTCAGCTTGATCGAGCCTCGAGCAACGAGCCACGCGCGACCGAGCCGACTGTCGCCGACGCTGACCAAGCTGAGACTCGCGAGGAGGCCAATCCACCAACCGGCGCTGCCCACTCCACCAGCCTGCCGATTTTATCTTATCCTGCTTTTGTAGTTTCTCGAACAAACTTGTTAAATTTGTGCAGTTCCACCTGCTGGGGGTGTATTTAAATTCTGTTGAATGCTGGCCGAGGGCCTTTTGCTACGTAAATTAATTTTGCCGAGTTCTGACTTGTCTTGCTTTCTGCTCCTCTGGCTTTTTCCTTTGCTGCCTTCCCGTGGTTGCCGCCTTGCCATCCAGACAGCCGCTCTGCGGTCTGTGGCTGGGTCAAGTGCTTGGACATTTTTGGGAAGGCAAGTACTTCGGTCGTTTTTGGGACGTTGCAAGTGTAAGTTATAAACCGGCCAGTCGGCTGCTCAGCAGCTGGTCGGTGAGGCGAGGAGCCGGCTTGGCCTATGTGAATGCTTTGGTCCTTAGCCATTTTTCGTGTGGGAACCATTTCCTACCTTTAACTCTTGCCAGCCGAACAGTCGCTCTACGAGCTGCAGCCTATGGCAAGAGAGGGCTTAGATGCTGGCACACTACTTGTCTGACTACAGGTAGCACCGACATAGCACAATGCGGCAAGCCCCCAGGCCGACTGGTCGAACCCGGTGCCAGGCAAAATGATGAAATAACACATTCATAGGCATAGAACTTACCATATAGATAAAAAGGGTAGCCCCCGAGTACTCCTCGAGGGACCCGATTGCCTTAGCACTTAATACAAAAGGCAGCATGGTACATACTGCATCAACTGTTAAATCTTCCGAGGAGATTTGCATTCCATGGGCGCTCTGATTCCTTGTAGGAGTCGTCTCTCTTGTGTGCTCTGGGCTTCTCTGCATCGATGAGGTAGTAGGAGTCATTGCCCAAAGCTTTGCTGATGACGAAGGGTCCTTCCCAAGGGGTCGAGATCTTGTGCTGGCCGGCTGTTCGCTGGATCAGCCGGAGCACAAGGTCTCCCTCTTGCAAGGATCTTGGCTTGAACTTCTGACTGTGGTAGCGGCGCAGGCTCTGCTGGTAGATGGTGGACCGGCTGAGTGCCAACAGCCGACCCTTTTCCAATAGATCAATGTCGTCTTCTCGTGCTTCTTTCGCCTCCGCCTCCGTGTACATGGTGACGCGAGGTGTGTCAAACTCAATGTCAGTTGGAATGACGCCCTCAGCCCCGTACACGAGGCAGAAGGGAGTGAAGCCGGTTGATTTGTTCAGAGTGGTGCGAAGGCTCCATAGGACGGCTGGCAGCTCGTCGATCCAGCAGCCAGTCGAGCACTCAAGTGGCTCGACCAGTCAGGGCTTGATGTCGGACAAGATAAAGCCATTTGCTCACTCAACTTGGTCGTTTGACTACGGATGGGCAACGGACGCTAAGTCCAGTTGGATGCCCTGCGTCGCGCAGAAACGGGCCAAGGCTCCCTTGGCAAAGTTTGTGCCATTGTCGGTGATGATGCTGTGTGGTACACCGTATCGGACGGTGATATCTGCAATGAAGGTTACAGAAGTTGGACCATTCAGTTTCTTGATTGGCTTTGCTTCAATCCACTTGGTGAATTTGTCCACGGCGACAAGCAGATGGGTCATGCCGCCGCGTGCTGTCTTGGATGGTCCCACCATGTCCAACCCCCACACAGCAAAGGGCCACGTGAGGGGGTGGTCTTGATTGCAGAAGCCGGTAGATGTTGCTTGGAGCTGAACTTCTGGCACCCTTTGGAATGCTTGACCAAATGCTTGGCGTCTTCCAAAGTAGTCGGCTAGAAGAAACCATGGCGAAAAGCTTTGGCGACAAGGGATCTGGAGGCCACGTGGTGGCCGCACTCGCCTTGGTGGATATCTTTGAGGATTGCTTGGCCCTTCTCTGGTTCTACGCAATGCTGGAAGACCCCAGTCACGCTGCGCCTCACAAGGTCTCTGTTTACTATCGTGTAGGCTCCTGCTCGGCGCTGCACCTGCCGGTCCGAGATCTTATCAGCCGGCAGCTCTTTGTTCACCAGGAAATTGAGGATGGGTTGCGCCCATGATGGTTCTCTGACTTCCTCCACTGTCATTACAGCCACTGGTACTAGTGCGGTTGGGTTGGGAGGCGGCGGGTTGGAGTTGGCTGCCACTTGTTGCATCGTTGAAGTCCCCGGGCCGACTGCTGCAGCCCCTGGTGTCAGTGTTAAAACCGGCGGATCTCGGGTAGGGGGTCCTGAACTGTACTTCTAAGGTCGATGGTAACAGGAGACAGGGGACACGATGTTTACCCAGGTTCGGGCACTCTCTATGGAGGTAATACCCTACTTCCTGCTTGATTGATCTTGATGAATATAGGGTTACAAGAGTTGATCTACCTCGAGATCATATGTTTTGGTCCAAACCCTAGAGGTATGATGAGTAATGTCATAATCTATCGACTAGCCTGGCCTCGGCATATATAATGTACCTGAGGCCTAGGATAACAAGAGTCCTAGTCGAATACGCCAGTGGAGAGGAGTCCTTGTCTTGATCACCAAGTCTTGTGGAATCTTCCTTGTCTATACATCGGCCGTCCGAACTGGCCCATGAATAAACGGCCATGGGGGTCCTCGGCCCAATCCCATTGATCGGGAGACAACGTGGTGAGTACCCCCTAGTCCAGGACACCGTCAGTAGCCCCCTGAACCGGTCTTCAAGTTGGGGATGCTCCTCGATTCTTCCAAACTGTTCTTCTTCTTCGGTCATCGGTCTTGAAAACTGGTTCCACAAATCTTCTCATCCTCGATCTTGAGGATCGCCGAAGTAAATCCGAAGAGTTTACACGTCGGGTATCCGAGGAGCCCCTTTAAGTTTCTGGCCTTAATCAATGCCTTGTTATTTTTATGCCACACCTCGGGTTTGAAGTTGTTCCCGGGCGGCAGTGTCCTCTTGCGTCCGAGCTCCAGCGCCGAACTATATTCGAGGTATCTTTTGCAGCCGAGCACCAACGTCGGACTGCTTCCGAGCTCCAGCGTCGGAATGTATCCGGGCTCCAACGCCGGACTATGCCCAAGCTCCAACGCTGGACTACATCCGAGGTGTCATAGATCTCCTTGGTTCAAAAAAGTTGAAGGAGTTTAGCCGAGCTTAATGCCGGAAATGCCCTCTATGGAGCCAGCCACTGGCGCCCGAGCTTTATGCTGGACTGCTTCCGAGGTGGTGCACTAGCCCAACTGCGGGCGATTTTTAGTTAATATTTTTGATTGGTGGAATTTATTCTCTGCCGAGATATATAGCCAGTAGCCCTCAAGGTGTGTATTGGTCTAAAACCCTAGATGCACCTGAAGGATGACATAAGACCGCTGATCCCAGTAGCCCCTGAGACCCAGCTTGATTTGCAAAATCGGCCTGAGGATCAACTCCTAGCTCGGCAGAATACTTCGTGACACAAAAAAGTGGTGTGCAAAGTCCTCGAGACTCAGGTTGGGTGCGGCCGACCAACCTGAGGATCATAGTCTCCTCGAGAACTATATTGCACTTTAAATTTTTCTGCACTAGATTGCCAATGCAGTAGCCCCGGAGACACTGGTTGGGTGGCAACACCAGATTAGGGGATCGATGTGCCCCTTTAGTATTAGTAAATAATGAGCGCGAAGCCCAGTAGCCCCCGAGCCCTAATGTGGGCACGGGTAGCCGAATTAAGGATCGATATCCGTTGAACAGAAAATATCGTTGTGTTTAACACAAACTTCTCAAAAAGAGAATAAGATCTCTTAAAGGAGCTTAGAGCTGGTCAAAATCCAAGCTCACCAAGGTAGGCCCCAAGGGTTTTAAAAGATGGGTTGTTGTAAATGGATTTTACTCGCAATTTGTATGTGTAATGATTCTATGTATCCAAGTACTTTACATCATTAATGCTGGGATCCATCATTCTTGGTCGCGCTCAATGGTGAGGCGTGTGCGGCTGTGGCTAGCAGCCGGCTCTCGGTCTCGTCTGTCGCGAACGCCGCCTGTCGGCGTCCGGGAGGTCGCGCCTTGCTCTCGGCGGGGAAGGAGGGAGGTTCTCAACCCGCTGGCCAGGTTCTTCCACGCGGCAGCCGGCCTCTTGCTGCGCGGGCAGCCGCATCGATGAGCTAATGAACGTGCTCCGTCATGTAGCGACGCTCGTCACCCTTTAGGTGGTCCAGCTCGTCTGCTGCCGCCTGGGCTGCTCGTATGTTCTCCACAGGCGTGGCATAGACAGGGTGGTCTACCCCGAACATGCTGGCGACGGCAGCGCCGCGCTATTGGACCGTGCCTATGAGGCTGGGCCCGCCAGCAGTTGGCATGCCGCCTACGGCATGGTTGATCTCGCGCTGGTAGGCCTCGTTGAGGTGCCTCATGGTAGCCAACTTCTTGGCGATCTCAACGAGTGAGACGCGGCAGGCTTCTAGCGTCTCGGCGTTGGCATCTGCCGCAATGGGAGTGGACAGGTTCCGCATTGCCGCCTGCAGCGGGTCTTGGGCAGCCCCACCAGAGGCTCCGTCGTGGCTGATGACGAGCACCTCCCTGATAGTGCTGCCGCCGCTGTCGGCGCGAGGGAGCGGGCCATCGATGATCACCATGTTGGTGGGGAAGGTGTCGAAGGATGCCGCGTCGGAGCCGACGATCATCGGGCCGGTAGAGCCAACTGACTCGGGGTCAGAAGCCGGCTCGTTGGCGATGTGGAGCTTGCCAAGGAGGTCGACGAGGCAGCTCTCGGGGCTGGCTACTCCCGCGTAGGGCGCGGGCTCATCGGGGAGGCGGATCTTGCCGATGAGATCGGCAAGGCAGCTCGCCGCGTTGGCGACCACAGCGCCATGCGGCGCGTCAGCGCAAACACCATCGGGCGTGCCAGGCTGGCTGCACTCGCTCGAGAGGAAAAGGGTTCCCGTCCAGAACAGATCTCCGGACGACGGTGCACCTAGCCCCACAGTGGGCGCCAAATGTCGGGGGTGTCGTGCGACATATGCCAAAGGATGGCTGATCATGGTGGGGGAGAGTAAGACGTCGCCGGTGCCTGGAAACGGGATAAGGCGTAGACATGTACGCCGACGTATCTTACCCAGGTTCGGGGCTCTCCTAGGAGAGAACACCCCTGGTCCTGCTCTACGGGATCTCCGCATGATCACTATGTCAACAAAGGTGGCTACAAGCTTGCTCCTTGAGTTGTTTCTCTAGAGGAGAAGAAAAAAAGGCTAGCCCTAGCTTCACTCTCTCTATGTGTGTGTGTGGTCTCTGGGAGGCTGAACCCTTTGCATGGGTGCCCTAGGGGGTTTATATAGGCCTACCCCCAGGGGTATAATGGTAATCTGGCCGGGTGTAGGACCCGGCTATCAGTGTCTATAGTCGCCTGCTGCTGGGGCCCGCCGTCTGGTGGGTCCCGCCGGCTCTCTCGTACTTCACCGACAGGCCATGCCCGCCGCTTGCTGTGACACCCAAAATTTTATTTGGCTTTTTCAAAACTTTTCCTTGATTTGAGGGAGGTGATTTAAATTTTTCTTCTAAAAGAACTCTCCCTCTCAAAATATTTTCTTTTATGACTAGTGCTTCATTTTCGGATTCACTCAAAACTTGATTTTGGTCTTGGAGGTTTTCCTCTTTTATTTGGACTCAAACCAAAATGTTTTTCTCTTGGAAAAATGTCCTTTGAAAATTTCTTTAAAAGGCCCTATAGCTTTTGGAATGATCTTTTTCCACTTTCAAAAATTCCTCTTGCCATGACCCAAGGGTAAATTCCCTCCCATAAGCCTTTCCTCATCTTTGGATCATGATATGCTTCAAATCCAGCAAGTTGAACCTCTCCATATAATTATTTCCATTTATTTCTTATCAAAAACAATTTCTGCCTTATATCTTGATCCTTGGAGGTTTACAAAGGAACTACTCTTTCTGCTTTGATTTTTGCCCCCAAACCATTTTCCCTTCCTAGTCCTTTGAACCCTCAACCAAGATCCATGAAGATCCACTGGTCTCCAGTTCAAAATTTTCAAACTATACTTGTTGCAAGTTGGACCAGATTTGCCAAATTTGATGAAATTCATTCAAATCCTTCTCCAAAAATTCTGAGAAAAATCAGGCAGCCTCTGGGTGCATTGAGAGGTCACCTCACCAAGTCCCAGCTCCAGGAAAAAATTTCTTCATACCAAATCATTTCATCGAACACCTGCTGGACACTGTTTCTCTAAGGTTCAGTCAAGTTCAGTTAACAGTGTCTGAACTACTGTCGTTTCTTCAGTGTTCGTAGTCGATCTCGCCAGTGCCTCGGCGTCGCCGTGTACCCTGTCCCCTCCCCCTTGTCCTCTGCATCGCACGAGCGCCTGGATGCTTGCGGGCGTCGGCGACGAGCAGGAGGAGGTGCGCCGCCCCGTGACCGACGCCAGCGGCGGCTTTGCGGCCGCCAGGAAGAAGCACAGCGTAGACGGCGCTGACCAGCGCCGCCCAAGCCACCGGAGGCCGCAGCGTGGTCTTCCACTCCCCCGTGCACGCTGCCACCCTCGTCGTGAACCGCTAGGCGCGGAGCGCGCTCTCTGCCGCCGCCGTGCCAGTACGGCGACCCCGACGAAGACCGACGCCATTACGCCATGCCCGACCGAGTTTAGCAGTGGAACGGGACCAGTAACTCTCACTGGTGCTGCCTGGCCACCTAAACCCTCTACCAAGCCACTGCCTCGCCGTAATCGCTCGCCGGAGATTCTCCGTTCACGGCCACCCCCTCGAGCCGCCTATAAATAGAGGCCCCGAGCTCCAGCTAGTACCCACACCACCTCTGCACTCCACCAAGACCCCACTGGAAGAGCCCCGAGGGAGTCTCCTTCCTCAACTCCGGCCGCCGCGACCCGCCACGGGATCCAGCTCGATTCGCTCCCGTGCGTGCACCTCTGCCTCCCATCTCTTGCCAGTAGCTCTCTAGTGCATCCCTCGTTCTGACCCGCGCTTCAGTTCGAAGGTTGCAGCACACCACCGGAGTTCCCCACCATCGCCCGAGCCGCCGTCCGCCGGAGAAAGTGTCGCTGTCGACGTGGTGCTCTCCGATGCCCAAGTCCACCACCCACCGACGCGGAAGGACACGCTGATACTCTTGGTACACTCCGATCTCCCTGACTCGCCGTGGTTCGACGCCGGCGACCACCGCAGCCTTCGGGCGACGGCGAGGTTTTTCAAACCTGACATGTGGACCCCCCACGTCAGCCTCTCTTCTTTCACCCCCGAAGCATTTTCTGTTGGCGCCTTCGGGCAGAGTACGTTTCCTCTGTGGGCTGGCGCGTTTCTATTCGAACCGTTTTCTGTTTTCTCAGTTAAGCCCCTGGAACTTTTCTGTTTCATTACAGATGAGTCCCTGGACAGAAACCCTTATAACTTTTTAATAAAAAGTGATTTTTGAGTGATTATTTTTCTGACAGTCTTATAATTTTGTCTAGTTTTTTATGGGATTTATTTGAAAAAAAATTGGAACAGCTTTTCTGCACGCGTTGGTTTTCACGTTAGTATGCATTTTTCGCTATACCGTAGGTTCCGGAAGAGGTGACGGAGCCGCGAACTTCGCTGAGCTAGACTCCGACTTCTCCGAACCAGGCAAGCATGTTTGAACCTTTGATATGATAGGTGTTTTGCATGTTTGCGTGAAAGGTTGTGCATGGCATATGAGTATCGGTGAGTATCTCGTTGGATGTGAGGCAACTACCCGTGTGTTCCAAGGTTACTGTGATCTCTGATGAGAGATGGCCTAGTCATGTGGTGACATGAAGGGCAGTAAGGTGGTACTATTGTAGCATGCCAGCCTTACGTCATCCGATTAATTCCGACGTTAACGTGGACGGAGTCACGTTATCGTTCTTCCCCCTTCCGTGCTACCACATGTTTTCTGCCAGAATGCGGTTTAGTAAGTTGGTAACCTCTTTCCGTGTACACACCAAACAGAGGGGCCGGGATGAGGGTTCCATGGCCCTGGATTAAAGCCAGTCATCCAGTCAGGGGGCATGGGTGTTTCCGGTTGGGACCGAGAGGGGGGCACCCCTTAGAGCGCGCGTATAGAAATTTGATCCCGTGCTACGCGAGGTTGTAGCCTCCCCGTCTCAAGGTTTTTCTTGAATGTTGCCGAGGGTGATTCCTGGCTTCGGAATGTTGAATGGGTGTGTACTGGTTAGACGTGTTTCTTCCAAAACACCGTAAACGGAACTAGTCCCCGTGACTACTGAAATCCGTTGGCTGTGGTTAAAGTACAAACTCTGCAGAGTCAAATCCTTCCGAGTCATCGTATCCATGGTCAAGTAACGTGATCAGCGTATCCATGTCTATGTCATAACCTCGTGGTATATTTTTTTCCGGTAAGCGGGCGTGAGTAGTAAACTTGGCTGAACGTTATTCCTGTGGATGGACTAACCCTATTGTTTATCTCATGCCTGATTATTCTCTTGATATGATTTAAAATTCATGAGCTACTAAGTTATGAATATAAGCCCTTTATGTGATATCGCTCAGACGTCCGACTGTGGCATGTTTGTCTTTTACTTTCAATATAAGCCCTTTATGTGATGTCGCTCAGACGTCCGACTGTGGCATGTTTGTCTTTTACTTTCAATATAAGCCCTTTATGTGATGTCGCTCAGACGTCCGACTGTGGCATGTTTGTCTTTTACTTTCAATATAAGCCCTTTATGTGATGTCGCTAAGACGTCCGACTGTGGCACGCACTGCCTTTTATTTTCTATTATAAGCCCTTTATGTGGTGTCGCCATGACGCCCGACTGCGGCATTGTTATTCTTGCATTTTCCTCTAGAGGAGTCATTCAGACCCTCGTTTGGCACCCAGTATATTATTTTGGGATTTCGGGAGGACTACCGCCCGACGTCTCTTTATTTTTCCCGTGCATGATTATTCCATTGTTTGAGTGCACTTGTTATTTCTGTTCATATGCATCATGTCTACATTTGCTATATCTTATGTCCGAACTGTCTTGCGAGTACTTTCATAGTACTCACCTGGCTTGTTGATTTGGCCAGATGTTGACGAAGGCGATCTCATGGATGAAGAGTTTGATAGCGAGTCCGACGCCTAGAGGAGTCCCAGTCAGCCCCGTGCGATCCTGGATATTGGTCACTTGTACCGTATACGCTTCCGCCACCCACAATAAGTCTCCTCGAGCCTCACTCCGACGTTCGAAGAGCTGTTAGTTTTCAGGAGTCATATCACCCACTTCGCTGTGATATATCTACCACCGCTTTTATAGTGAGTCAGTAGATTTGCCACCTATCCGCCTTTATGTATTATTGGCGTGTTTGTAATAAATTGTTGAGCAGTCTTCGCTCAACTTTGTATTATATTCAGTACTCCTGGTATTTTTCTTCTGTGATCAAGATTTTGTCTACCAGTAAGAAGGAATTCTTCTTTACTGGACCGTAAAAGGGATCGGTCTCTCAATAAATATTTTTATTGGAAAACCGGTCGTGACACTTGCGGGTCCTGCCGGCTGCTTAATACTGTGGCCGCGCTACTAATGATGCATGCTTTATCGGGGAGAGCGTGGCTACAGTGCCGCCGCCTGGCGAGCGTTCACTGTAGCCACTCCCCGTCTCTTCTGATTAATGGCGCATAGACTTTGAGGGAGGGGGAGGGCCGCCTGCTAGGAGTCGGCATCCACCTGCGCCGACTGGTCTGGCCTTGCCCTCCTCTGGCTTCTCACGGACAGGTAGGGCCTGTCGCCTGCGGGCCGTACCGACAGCCCGTAGTGGGAGCATGGCCTTCTCTGCCGTGGGTGATGTCATGGGCTGCGTGGCAACAGTGCCGCGCCGAGCGAGGGATGTCCGCCCGGTACGCTGCACTGTGGCCACGCTCTGCCCTGGATTTGTGGGTGGCAGGCTGCACTATAGCCACGCCTTGTCTCGTCGTCGTAATGAGGTGCTAACTTCAAGGGAGCGGAAGGGGCCGCCTGCTAGGAGCCAGCCTCTCTGGAGGCCGCCTGCTAGGAGCCGTCCCACCTCGTGGCCGCCCTCTGGACTTCACCGGCCCAAAGAAGGCGGCTCTTCACCTTTGAGGCTTGAGGGGCGCAGCCGGCCCCGATGTCTTGAAATACCATGGGGAGCAGATGAGGCTACCCGTGGTCATTTACTCCGACACAGGGGCTATTTATGTTGTGATTGTTTGGTTCTCCTACTAGTTCGATAACCTTGGTTTCATATCTGAGGGAAATACCTACCGCTGTTGTGCTGCATCATCCCTTCCTCTTTGGGGAAATACCGACGTAGCTTCAAGCGACATCAAAAGGAATTTCTGGCGCCGTTGTCGGGGAGGATCGTCATCATAACCAAGTTCCTAATTACAAATCTCATCTCCTCGCAATTTACATTATTCGCCATTTGCCTCTCGTTTTCCTCTCCCCCACTTCACAAATATTTGCCGTTTTATTCGCCTCTCTTTTTTCTGTTCGCCGTTTTCTCGTCACATCTATCCTTTGCTTACAATCATGAGTGATTTTGGTATGGCACCAACAGATGATGGCCTAACTCCTAAGATTGGATGTACAGGCAATCCGGATGCTAAAACTTTTATCTTGGGGCAAGGGAACGTTATGGAAAAGAACGTATCCAAGAATTTTTTAATTGTGTTGGGAATCTAAGTCTTGATGATGCTCCTATACTTAAAACTACTAGATCTTATGCAGATACTATTTCAGCACTAGTTCTGAAACTTGAAGTACATTTATTCATACCCATCCTACTTTGCAAAGATTGTTTTTCGAGCTCCCTGATATAAAGAATCCTAGGGCTAAAAAGTTGGCCACCACTACAAAAAAAGTCACATCCATGACATTTTGGGCCGAACGAAAAAAATTATGTCATACTTATGACACTTCTATGACGATAATTGTGACAAAACCCGGTATCATCATAGATGTGGTGGGTCCTACTTCTATGACAAAAAATCATGACAGAAAATGGGCTTTTCATGCTGGGCGGGCCAGAGACGCAGCTGCATGACATTCTTTGGGCCGTCCATGACGGAAAAAACCGTGGTAGAAGCAAGGGCGGGGAAAATATCGGGGTGTTCCCGGTTACGGTGGGTGGTCGGGGCCGAGCGATGCGCGTTTCTCTCGTGCACGCACGCGCGTGGGTGCGAGGCGTTGGGCTCTAACAGAACCCGAGCGAGGCGTTGGGCTCTAACTGAACCCGAGCGATTGCACTGCAGGCTACGCGTTACTGAACACGAGCGATCGATCGATGGCTGTTAACTGAACCGATTGAGCGATTCCTTCGCTACTGCTGCTAACTGAAGCCGATCGATGCTGCCTCTGGATGAACAGTGAGCGTTGCTGGGGGGTTTGGATGAACAGTTCCCGGTGGGGGTGGATGAACAGGACTCCTTGGTGTTGCCTCTGGATGAACAGGACCCCGATCGATCGAGCCGGTTGGGGCTGGATGAAAACGACCCCGTGGAGGGCTGGATGAACACGACCACCCCGTGGAGGGCTGGATGAACAGTACAGGGTGGAGGGCTGGATGAACAGTAGCCCGTGGAGGGGTGGTTGAACAGGAGCCCGTGGAGAGGGCTGGTTGAACAGTTGCCGGTGGAGTAGCGCGCGGTGGAGGCTGGATGAACAGGAGCCCGTGGATGAACAGTCGCATGTGGAGGCTGGAGGAGGTCGACGGTGGATGAACAGTAGCCCGTGGAGGCTGGAGGGGGTCGACGGTGGAGATGAACAGTATCCCGTGGAGTCCCGTTTTGCGGTACGCCACACCCCTCCCGATGAACAAGTCCCGCGTTTCAACCGTAGCGCTCCAACACAAGTCCGTTTCCTCCATTTTGCGGTACGCCACACCCCTCCCGATCAATAGGACCCCCGTTTCGACCGTAGTTGGTCTGTTTCCTCCGTTTTGCGATACGCCAGACCCCTCCCGATGAATAGGATCCTGTTTCGAACGTGGCCGGTCAAACACAAGGCCGTTTCCTCCGTTCTGCGGTACGCCAGGCCTCGTTTCCATCGGCTATTCCGTCCAAGCCCTCCTGATGAACATGACGATGCATTCCGTTCCGACCCAGCTGGTTGGCTCCTCATGAACACGACGACGACGTAGTTTCTCCGTTCCGACCCAGCGATGTACACGAGCGCTGACCGTACGTACGCACGAGTAGGCGTTCGAGACCCTGCCCGTATGTACGTACGTGACCGTATTTACTTTCTTGCACCCTGGCCGCTGTACGTACTGTACATGCTACGTGCGCGCCTCTACTACGACACGTGTGCGCCTCTACATCGACCAGTATGTACGTACACGTTCGTGACCAGAATGACAACGCTACGTACGCTTCGACCAGGTGGGTCCCGACTGTGAGGCACTTCCTTGCGTGCGAAGATGTAGCTGGTCGGTCCCAACAGTCAGGGGGGCGAATCAATTTGTTTTTTTTGCCCGGACGCACTTCCTTGTGAGCGAAGATGTAGCTGGTAGGTCCCAGCAGTCAGGGGGAAACGTTTCTTTCGTGAAATACAGTTGCCCGTCCGGTGGGTCCCTACTATCAGGTGGAGGAATAATTATTTTGCGCATAATAAGGAGGCACTTCCTTGCGGCCGCCGTGGACCCAGCTGTCAGCCTCTCCATGTACAGTACTCTTCCGATGGAAGTCGTTCCTTGACCACGTTGACCACGCCGCGCCGAGAGCACCAGGGCGGTGGACGATGGCAAGGCCTAGGAAGGGGACGACGCAGAGCTGGGGAAGACGCGGCAGTGGATGCCCACGCGGAGAGGAGTACGAGGGTTCACTAGTTCGGCTGCGGTGTGAGGCTGCCGTCGCCGCAGAATAATAGGGGCTGTGGGTGAGTAGAGGGATGCCCTGGCCAGTGGTGCGAGTAGTAGGGGCGGTGAGGCATGCGCGGCAGCACAGCCGGCCACGGGAGGCAGGAGCAGGTGGCACGACCGGCGCTGCTTTGGGCGGCTGGAGCAAGAAGACCAGAGGTTGAAGAAGCACGACGGTCGTTGGACGGACATCGTACGGTCACTGCAGCTAGAATCGTTTATATTGACTAAGTTGACAAAGCCCTTGGTACGCGTCAACTTAGTAGGCCCACAGGTCAGCTTCCGAAACGGTGCGCCCCAGATGTCAGCGGGAGGAATCATTTTTTGGGCGGGTGAAGCTAGAATATCCGAGATTGAAGAAGAAGCACGGCACCCGTTGGATGGACATCCAACGGCCACTGCTGCTAGAACCGTGTGTTGACTATAAGTTGACAAAGCCTTGCATACGTGTCAACTCTCTTTTTTTTGAGGGGACGCGTCAACTTAGTAAGGCCACAAGTGTGTGGCAGAGAACTTATAGCCCATTCGAGATTTGTAAGAATGTGCAACCAATTTTTGAATTCTAATGGAATTTACTACAGCCCATTTACAGTTTGTTAAAAGTACAGCCCATTTCAACCAACCGTTCAAAATAGAATTCAATAAAATTTCCCACATTTTGATGGGATCCGAAATATTTTATCCCAAAATTTCTAGTAAGATTAAATACAATTTCAATATAAATTTATATTACGTAAAAATCCAAAGAAACATTGCGCTCGCAACAATTAATGAAATTAAAATTTTCAATATCCAAAAATAATATTTTATAAGGTAATTACGTGTTTGGTGCATTTTTTATAATTACTGCCCAGTTTTTATAATTACATGCCATTTATTATTTCTTAAAGCCCATTTTCTTGTTAAACCTACACTACTAGGGAAAACCTTATACACAGAACTTTAGCTGTAGCGCGTGTTAAAAAAGCACGCTGGTGCTAAGTAGCAGTAGCGCGCTGGTGTAAACGGCGCTACAGATACAATTGTAGCAGTAGCGCGCTTGAAGATAAAAGCGCTACTACTAAAATTTCCACGGCTTAGCCGATAGGCTACACATAGTAGTAGCGATCTACGTAGAACCGCGCTACCGCTACTTGCTTTGTAGTAGCGCGTTTACGATGAAATGCGCTACTGCTAAAGGAAATAAAATTAAATGGAAAGAAAATAGAAAAGTAAATGAAAATGAAAGAAATAGAAAAAGGTGAAAGGAAAAAATGCGAAGAAACATAAATGAAAAAGGGGGGGAAAGATAAAGGAATAGCAGTAGCGCGTATGGAGGAAAACGCTGTAGCTAGCTTAGCAGTAGCGCACTTCCTGGAACGCGCTACTGCTACTTCTGACTTAACCGCGCGGTCGTTCTTCCCCACGGCCACTTCCCAACTCCTCCGCTGTCGCCGCCGGCGTCGCCCGTCGGCTGCCGCGCGCTCTCCCGTTGCTCTCCGCACACCCTCGACGCCGCCCCCGACCCCGGATTTGACGCCGCCCCTGACCCCGACCTCGACGCCGCCCCCGACCTCAATGTCGCCCCCTACCCCGACCTCAATGCCGCCATCCGCCGCGCGCCCGAGCCCCGACCCCGACCTCGATGCCGCCTGCCCCTCCCTCGCCACAGGCACCCGAGGTGAGCACGCCTACTCCTCCCCTCCCCTACCTCTGCCTAGCTAGGGTTCTTCAAATTTTAGTTGCATCAAATTAGTTAGGGTTCATCTATGGGTGGAAATCAATCGGATACGGATGCGCCTCGGATGTTTTCTTAGATGATGAATAAACACTATTGTAATGCATAATAAAACGAGTAAAATTTGACCACTTATTTCACTTTTAAGTTGGATAATTGGAATATCTGCTACCACTTTCCACTCCTAGGTTCATCAAATTAGATGGTAATTAGGGCAGTAGTTCATAGGTACTAATTAGTTAGTAAGAACTAGGTACTAATTAGGTACTAGTTCATTTTTATTTATAGTAAGTTTATTTTTAGTAAGAACTAGTTGAATTAATAGAACTAGTTAGTAAGAACTTGTTGTTACTTTTTTAGTTAAAGCAATTTTTCCCGCATCGACGTCGGCGATGCCTATCCCGCATCCTCGTCGTCGACTCGGCGGAGGACACCTGCTTGACCAGATGGGCCATGTCCGGGACTGGGATCCGCCGGGCTGGTACTGGAAGGCGCTACCTACCGGGGGGCGCAGCTTGGTGAGGAGCCAGCCCATCATTGACCCGAACCTTCTTTGGTGGCGGTCGCGTGGGCTAGTGAAGGTGCAGAGGCTTGAGGACCCCGCGGAGGTGGTACGTCACTGTGTCAGCGAGGAGGACGCGCACGTCCGTCGCTACTTGTTTTCGTTGGAGCACAGGTTCTCCAATACCTGGCAGGTTCTCGAAGGATCTCACTTGAGCTATGATCCTGTGATGGTTCCTTCTCTTTGGGTGTCCACCGCCCGCGCCGATACCCATCGTGCGCTAGGGTTTTAGTTGTATTAGTGATGTTATATGTATGATACTATTCGGGATGTATAAGTGATAATATTCGACGATGTACGGACACATGAGATGATTTACTTTTGCTTATTGAATGCATGCTAATTTGAATACTTATTTATTTTACGATTTGGTTTTGCTTATTGAATGCTCATGTCAATATGAGTCCTATAAGATATGTTGAAATGTATATCTTGTGTTGCTCAAATAGGATATGTGCTTGCCCAAGTGGTTGGTCATGTTTGCAGGTTACACCTCCGAGTGGCCTATGTTTTGCCAGAGTGTTGATTCATTTCCGTTCCGGCAAATTTCAGGCGCCGGATTTTTCCGTGAATTTTGGCATGACTTGTGCCAGAATATGTAGGAAATATCGAGTGCCCCGGATTTGTGTGTTGAGTATTCTGGTAGTTATCTTCGATCGATTTTCAATTAATGTTTCAACTATGAACATAGGAAATGTCTGACGACGAAAAGGATTTCGGTATTTGCAAATACTGCGAAGACGAGGGCGGCCTATGTGACGGAATCTTCCTAGATGATGATAGGCGCTTCAGCATCAAGCTGGACGAGAACTTCGAAGTGGATACAGTAAGTCACAACGACAAGTCCTTTTTCGTAATTAAGCATGACATCTGCTTCAACTTATAATTTATTTATTTTATTATTCTACTCGTGTATCCCCTGCCATGCAAGAGTTTTTGTCTTGGATAAGATAGGTTTCAGTCGTACTATGGAGGTAAAGAAAGTTTACTTGAAGACCGAGCATGGTTGTATTTCCCACGCAAAATTATACAACGCAGACGACTACACCTATTTTGGATGCAAAACTTGGCGAGCACTATGCAAGACTTATGCATTTGAGCCTGATATGGTTATCACCTTTAATATTCATCTGAAAGATGATATTGAATGTAATATCGACATCTGGGTCGATGTGCAGACGCCTCCAGTTATACCATTATGTGAGTTTCTCAACCATATTTATGTCTTTGATATTGTTTATTCAAAAATAGTTGACAACTAATTTCTATTGTCAGCTTATTTCCGTTCAAGCAAACATGTCCAGCGCTTGGTAGACAGGACCTACTACTGTCCCGGGGCTGAACTAAACTGCGAGGAGATAAGTCATTATGTTTCATGGCTTGAGGATCTTCATACTGTCAAGACAAATTTTCTTCCTGCACTTAGAAATGTTAGTACTCAAAACGTGCGACCAATAGTGTTTGTACTGAACTACGTTCACATCTATGAAGGAAAGATGGTAAGATTTTACTGTTTGTCCTCAATGCATCTTTTGCATACATTATTTTTTTAAGCTAAACTTCATTCCTAAGTATGTTACTATACGATGTTCTTCAACAGGGACTCCCGATGAATGTTGTGCCTCATGGGATCGAGACTAAAGGTACCATGAGTATTGTTAGCTTACAGCCAAGATATCCTACAATGCACTTTAGTTCATTCAGGATTTCTAATAGCGTGGAATGCTTAATAGTGAAAGACTGGAGCAAAATTGTGAAGGAGGAGTGTAGAGAAGTACTAGGGGGCAGCAATCAGAAGCGCAGCCCACGATTAGGAGACAGGTTCATCTGCATGCTCCAACTTGATGAAGGAGGAGTGCTACACATGTTTTATGTTATTTTACCTCAAGAGAGCAGCAGGAGTGATTAGCTAGCTAGAAATGAGTTTGAAGATGATGATGTGCTACACTATGACTATGATGATTAAATAGCTAGTGTTGGTGGTAATGACTATGATGATTATTATAAGCTAGTGTTGGTGGTGATTAGATAGCTACCGCATCTAGTGTTGGTGGTGATTAGCTAGCTAGAATGAGTTTGAAGATGATGATGTGCTACACTATGACTATGGTGATTAAATAAATACTGTTGGTGGTAATGACTATGATGATGATTAAATAGCTTGTGCTGGCGGATTAGATTCAAGTGGAGGCAACATGTGGTGCACATCAAAAGTACTACTAGTCCAAACTAGATCAAGTTTGGATTAGTAGTATACTTTTGACATGCACCACATATTGCCTCCACTTGAACCTAATCCACCTTCATTTGACACACTGTTATGGGCATAATGATATAAACCTCATAATTGGTATTGTACCAAAATTTGTATAACGGCGTATAAATACACTAAAAATGAAAAAAAGAATACTAGTAGCGATGGATAGTAAACACGCTGCTACTAGCTAGATTAGCAGCAGCGCAGGAGAGAACAAGTGATGCGGCTATGTGTCTTAGCAGTAGCGCGTGTCGCACGCGCTACTGCTAAGTAATAGCTGTAGCGCCTTATTAGTAGCGCGGCAGCCCGCGCTACTAGTGGGCATTGGCATTAAACCCGCGCTACTACTAGGGTTTTTCCTAGTAGTGCTAATGCATCCCTCCTAGGAAAGATTTGTGTTTTTGGGGTGGAGAATAACAACTTGACCTTCCCTCGGTATTCCTAAAAAAAAGTATAGCTGGGCTAGCCATTTTCAGCTTGAAAAAAATTAATATATGGGCTGGATATCTGGCCTAAGCTAGACGGGCCACAGCCCGCCAAGTTAATACCTGCAGCGATGTTTTCGTCGTTGCTCAGAGGAGAAAAATTAATATCTGGGCTAAACATCGCTCAAGAAAAACTCTGCAGTGCTCACACCTCAAAAACACAAATACTGCTCGAGCTGCTTGGTCCCAGCTGTCGGCCGCTTCTTGTGCAATTCTCTCGTTTATTGACTACATAGGTTGACAATGGTGTGGGACTGATGTCAGGAAACCAGGAGGAAGCAAAAAAAATAGTTTTATATACTAATAAGGAGGCACTTGCGTACGTGCGGCTATGGCCCTGGTGGGCCCCCACTGTCATCCTCTCCAAGTAAAGTCATCTCCTCATCCTCATGTCCGTTGACCATGTTGACAATGCGAGACGGCGGCGCCACATCGAGCGCAACAACTCGAAGGACGACGGAGAGGGCCTCGCAGGCCCTACGGTGGTCTAATACAGCGTCCGCTGCTCATTCGGGAAGCCAGGATCATAGGGCCACATGTCCGCGATGGCATTGTCGTTCGCTTGTTCACCGGTGCTCGTCGAGGAAACGGAGGTTGCAGCACAGGTCCTCCCGCGCTGGTAGCTCTTCCGCCATTAGGGCGTCGAAGTGTGGCCGCACCTGCTCTATGGTGAACACAGCATGAACCGGCTTGGACAGTGGCGTCGGCTCCTGGTCGGAAGCTACGTCCATCGTCTAATTGTCGTCGCTCAGCTCGGCGAGCGAGCTGACGAGCCAGCATGTCCGGCTGCTGGACTGACCCGCTGTCAAGCACGAGTCTGACTGCCCTGGCCCACCCAGACCGCCTCCCTCGCCCGCGCGCGCTTTCCGCCCAGAATGGCCAGCATCGCCCGCCCCGCTTCCCGGTGCAGGCGATTGCTCCTCCCTCAAACGAGACAAGTGCCATCCGTCCGTCCTTCTGTCGCCCACATTAATGATACGTGGTTGCCGAGGCGGCTACTTTGGCACCACACGTTCGTCCCTCCGCCGCCCACCATTACTATATAAACGGCTACGCCGGCCATAGCCGCAGTCATCCGCATATGTTCCCTTTCTCCTGTCCACACCACTACTGCCCACCATGGCTTCCTCGCACTCCAGCGCTCTTCGGGATGGGCGGATGACAGGCCACAAGGAGATGGCAGCTATTGCTGTCGACTGGCTGGCCGGCACGCAGCCGGACAACAACGACGTCCCAATGGAGAACATGGTAGTCGACGATCCGGCACCAACCCCCTCCTCCACGCCATCCTCGCCGGTGCATTGCACCATGACCATCGGCGAGGCCCGTGCCGAATATATGGACACGGTGAGGCAGAAGCGTGAGGAGCTTTTCCGGGAGGCGCAGGTCGACGCCACCTACAACCACCATCTCCTCCAGGAGCACCTGCAGGCAGAGGAGCAGATCACCGCGGAGCGGGCGGAGCAGGAGGCGCTGCTCGACTCGTATCGCTCCGCCCGCGAGGGCCGCCTCGAGCGCTGGCGGTACCGCATGCGGGTGGCGGAGGCTGCGGCCGCCTACAAAGAGGGAAATGTGTGACAGCCAGATTTTTGCCCTCTCTTATTTGCCTGATTTTCATTTGGCTTTATTTTGAAATTTGGAGTTTTTGAATCTTTTCATATGGACTTAAACACTTGGGTACCCTTGGTTTTCACCCAAGTGAATCATTCCCCTCTCTAATCATCATTCCCCTTCTGATCCACCTCAAAATAATCTTGGAATATTTTTCTTAAATGAAAAATATTCATTTTTCCTCTCTAAAACCCTAGCTAGTCCAATGAGCTCCAAAGCAACCCTAATTTTTCTTGCCCACAAAAATCTAAGAAAATTCAAAAATATTCTTTGAACCCTAGGGCACCTTCCTGAGCAAAAATATTTCATCACATTTTGGAATATTTTTGCTACAGAAAATATTTTCTATTCTGGACAGAAATGGTGGTTTCTACAGCAACTACCATTTTACTTGCTCCATTGTGCCTGAATTTTCTTGTGCATCATCACCTTAGTAGATGATGACTAGCCTCCAAAGCATAGCCCCCAACTCCCAGCCATTTGACCTCAGTAATCTCTCAAAGTTACTGATCAAAAACTTACCTGGCTTGTAAAATCTTCTCTACTGCATTTGGAGTCAAACCAAAGCGTGGTAATCTTCAAAACTACCACGAACAACAAGCCATACATGATTTTCGGACGTTGGTCGGCCTGAGGGAAGAGTTCACGCGGTGACCACGCGTGTCCACGATGCCAGCATGCGTGTCAACGCGCTCTGGGTGCTGCCGAGCACTCTGTTCACGCGTGAGCTCCGTCACCTTCTCCCCCTCTCACTGACGCCACTCATCGCCAGGCATAGCGTCCAGGTGTCGCCGGCGGAGCCCCGATCCACCCTGATGCTCGCCTATAAAAGGAGCCACCCCCAGCCTCCTCGAGCACCATCCTCCACTCCCACACACTCCACAAGCGTGTAGACAGCCATAGCCCGGCTGGGCAGGCCGCGGGCCGCCATCCCCGAGCTCGAGCTCGCCGGCGATCCCCTCGGGTCATCGCGGTAGCTCCAGCCCCGCCCAGGCCAGGGCGACCCTTCCAGGGCCTCCGCGTCTCTCAGGTGAAGCCATCCCATCTCCTTGGATCCCCTGAAGTTGCCTCTGCTCGTCGTCTTCCTCATCTCCAGCGACCACCGCCCTCTGCCTCTGCTTGCGAGGTCGATTCTGACGCCGTCTGGCCACCCCTAGCTACGCTACAGGTACGGGCAGGTGCGCCTCCGTCCCATCTCTAAATCCCTCCCTCTCGTTTTGGGCAAGGAGCCCTCGTCGCCGGCGAGAGCTCCGGCGAAGCCGCGACCCCCTCTGTTTCCTTCTCCCCCTCCACCTCAGCTGACTAGTGGGCCCCGCTAGTCAGCCACTCTGTACGTGTGCGAAGCGGTACGAGTGGTGGCGCCCTGAGGCTTTACGCCTTCGACGTCACCCCCCTAGTCTGTTTTATTTAAATTCAAATTCAATTAATTTCCATAGAGCTTCCAACAGCTATAACTCTTCAACCATAAGTCCAAATGAAATGATTCTTTATGCATTATATTCTTTGCAAAGAAATCTAGCAGCTCACCAAAAATGAGATTTTTCTGAGCTGTCTAGAATTTCTGGTGATTTTCAGAAGTGTTCTTTATATTTTCTTCTTGTGCTTAAAATTATTTTCAGAGGGTGAGGCTTGTCTTGAGGATCACCAGAAGGCTTGTGAACCTCATCTGCACTAAGGCAAGCCACAGCAACATTTTCATGGTGTCATTTCAATATTTATGATTTTCTTACTTGAATGAAATGATTAATCCATGCATTTAAATAACTATTATGTTATTTATATTCTGTTAAGTGTTTGTGAGTTATTATGCTTGATTTACAGAATGTTGAAACTAGCTTAGTTGGTAAAGCAAAGTTAAGATCTACTTGTGGTAATGATAAAATGATTTGTTATGCATATGAGTAATTACTTAAAGTTATGTTCTTGCACAAATAAAATAGTAAAATTTGATAGAAAATATTCTGTTAAGTGCTTGTTTAGCCATTTTACTTGACTTACGGAATGTTTGAACCTAACTTGGTTGCTAAAGAAATTATGATTTGCTTGTGGTGATGATAGTATAATTTTTGTATGCATATGAGAAATTAATCGAAGTTATTTTCCTGCATGAGAAAATAATAAAACTTGTTACAAAATATCTTGTTAAAGTGAGAGTTACCCTGACCAGGAAAGTAATATAAGTTGTTGATGTTTATGCTTAGTGTGAATATGGTTGATATCAGTCATTTTCGTTAATATGTGATGCATGTGTAGTATTGCATTTCATGGCATGCAATGACACCGGTCATTTTCATTTTAAGTTGAACCTGAATATAACTCAACTTAAATATATCTTTGACTGGGTCATGGTGCCGCTGAATCGAGTTTTTTCACAGTGCAACCACATTTGCCTTTGTGGGAAGGCCTTGATTCGGCCATTGACATGCCTCTTGTCGGTGCCTCCAACTAGGGAAGGTAATGGCATGCTTACCCTGGCCCGGTAAGCAGGCATAATCTTGTGTGCCCGTTGTTGAGATTATGGTACCGGGTCCCCGAGTGGGATTGTTTTGGCCACGACGATGGTCGTTGTGTCTTTGGTAGACATGGGGCCACCCAGGACTTGCCCATTGGGATTGGGTCGAAGTGGCCGGGATTGTGTCATGGCAATGGAGGGGTTTCGTCGGAATGCCGTTGGTCCACCCGAATGGGAGTGCGAGGCCATGGGTTCCATGGTGTGGGTACAGTGTGCTACCTCTGCAGAGTGTATAATCTATCGATAGCCGAGTCCACGGTCACGGACGCCTCATAGTAGGTCCCACCATGAGTCAACATTTAATAAACTTGCACACTAATTTATGTACTTTGCGCTGTTGATGATGGCGGAAAGGCCATGGAGATGTTCGAGACCAAATATTGGTCGTGGTTGTGATCGCCGTAAGGATCAAAAGTTACTCTGGGCAAGACCATGATGGTGGTTTCTTTGTGATCCGAGAACGATCACGGTTGGTAAGTCGGTCTGGAGGGACGTTTATCACAAGAGCATGATCACAGCATGTTGGAACATTATTGCATTATTAATTGGTTAATTATCATGATATTGCTTGTCATTATGATTATGCATGTTGTGAGCTTGCAAGTACATTCAATGTACTGACCTGGCGTGTCATGCTAGATTTCAGGAAAGTCTCGTTGGAAAGGAGTGCTGCTCGAGTCTAGATCGTGTCCACATCGGTGTCCCTGTGCTATGGAGTTTCCGCTACGACGTTGTTCCGCTGCCGCGTAGTTGTTATGATCGAGGCCCCTTTATGTTCACTAAATAATGTACATATTGTTCAGCCGCACCGTGTCTGCCGCTTGGCCTCGACCCCTATTGTAATATAAACTCTGATCCGCTAGCATCAATAAAGTGGTTGTTTTTTGTACCAAGATGTTGTGTGTTGCCAGAAGACATGGTCTCTGGGCTGGCAATGCATGGTAAACCGGTCGCTCTGAGCCGGGGTGCCACAACGCTTGGTATCAGAGCCGCGCTGACTGTAGGCCACGCTAGACTACGACGTGTTAACTGGATGTTAGATACGAGTTTAAGTTGAGTGTCGGTGGCAATTGTAGCTGGTTGTTGCATTGCATACACTTGATTTATATATATTTTTTATGCTAACCTACTAATGGTTGTGAGTGTAGATGGCTCCGGTGTCGTATCCGTGCCAGTTGCAGCTGATGCCGTACACGTCACCGCACCTCCTTCGCAACGTGTGGCGTCGGTTGTACCCCCTCGGAGACGATCCAGACTATCGTGTGTACCAGGAGCGTCTAGCTGATTCAGTGTATGAGTATCACGCAGTGGTTACTCTGCGCACTAGTTCCGATTCCAGCTCTTACACTCGTACTTCTCGGAGCGGTTACGCCTCTACCGCTTCTCAGGCTATCCAGTTTGCTGCATTCGAGGTCCTTGTCGAGCTTCGCTACAACGAGGTCCTAATGCAAAACCACCCAGGTTTTCTATTACTACCCTTCTATGCACGATAATGGTCGTGTCCGTTTCCCTATCATTGATCCGGAGTCTGATAGTGTTGCTAGCCACCTTGCTCCTTATGTCACTGCTAGCTATCTTATGATCCACGAGCTGGCTCGAGAGCTGACTCGTGCCCGTACTGCTTTAGCCGCTGCTTTAGTCACTACTAGATCTGCCACTACTCCATCCTCTCTGGGATTTACTCCTTATATTCCAGCCAGTTCTAGTTCCCCTATTTCGTCGGTTACTCCTCCGAGTAGCACGGGCGTCTCAGCCGTGAATCCTCTCGGTACTCCTGCCGAGTGGGTTTCACTTCTCACAACTCCTGTAGCTCCGATGATTCACCCTACCCCTGCCCCTGAGGGAGAGCCCTCGAGGCAGCGTCGTCGTGTTACCTTTAACCCAGAGGATTCCGTTAACCTCGTCAGTTCAGGATCCGAGTCCGCTTCAGGGGAGGACACCGCAGCACCAACAGAGCAGTAGTACCTCTGAGTATTCGCAGTCGTCCGGATGATGTACGGATGTAGTCGTACGAGTCATGATGTTTCGTTGCATGTATGAGAGTAGTTGAACCTGGCATGTTGTTTATCTTTCATGTATAAGTCTATGTATAATTATGTTGGGACTTTATTCGCCATGTTTTCTTCGCTCTTTTGGTTTCTTCCGGGATTTGTTGCTGGCTTTTCCCCAAATTTATTCTTGGATGTTTCTCATCTCGATTGCGTTGTCTTGGGAAAAATCCACAATAGGATGACACAGGGAGGCAGCAGTAGCAACGTTCATGAGGGAACTCCTGTTCGTCGTTCCGCACGACAGGCAGGACATTCTCCCGAGCCGTACGTTCCGCCACCGCCTCCACCGCCAAATCCGCCCTCCACCGAGGAAATTCTACGTATGTTTGAGGAAAGAAGGAACAATGATCTGATTGAAATATTAAGAAGTGTGCAAGCTGTGGTTGGACAGAATGGAAATCAGAACAGTCATTACTCAAAGCTGTCAGATTTTCAAAGGACCAAGCCACCCAGTTTCAGTCAGATTGTTGACCCATTGGATGCAGACGATTGGTTGCGTACCATTGAGAAATAGCTTGAGATTGCTCGTACTGAAGAAAATGATAAAGTTCCATTTGCAACTCATTACCTTGAAGGCGCTGCTGCCATATGGTGGGAAAATGCAAAAGCCATGTGGCCTGTTGATGAAGAAATCACCTAGGAAAAATTTAAGGATCAGTTCCGAAAATATCATATCCCTACTGGAGTTATGAAGACTAAGCAGCGTGAATTTCTTTCACTCATCCAAGGAAGTCAGTCGGTGGGTGAATATTTGCAAAAATTCAATCATATGGCCCGTTACTCCCTTTATGACGTGGCCACCGAAGAAAGGAGGATTGACAGATTTCTTGGAGGCTTAAATCCGCAACTCCAGTGTACTCTCAGTATATTTGATTTCCCAGATTTCCAAACTCTGGTGAACAAGGCTTTCATTGCTGAATGGGAGCACAAGCTTATATCAAATAATAAGCCTGTTAACAACGACAACAAGCGTAAGTTTGAGCCAAAGAAGGATCGACAAACAGTGCAAAAGGCTCGTACCTGGCAGCAGACTCAGGTGGAATACAAGCCCAATTGGCAACAGAATGTTAACAACACCACCACTCAAGTCAAGAATGTCGTGACCAACCCAGTGCACGAGGAGCGTCAGTGCAATAATTCTTGCTTCAGTTGTGGGTAGAACGGACATTATGCTAGACAGTGCCCCAAGAACAACAAGGCGAATGCCCCATTCAGACCACAGGTCAACTTTATAGAGTCATGCCCGACTCAGCAAAACTTTACTGGGCACGTGCATCATCTCTCAGCCGACGAAGCCCAAGAGAATCCCGAAGTCGTCATTGGTATGTTTTCTATTAATGACATACCTGCCGTAATTTTATTTGAATCTGGGGCTTCCCATTCTTTTATTTCTCAGAGTTTTGCTGCCCAAAACAAATTTCCTTGTACGCTTTTGGGCAAAAATATGCTGGTACAAACCCCGGGATCTTTAATCAAGAGCAATCTGGTCTGCCGTGATCTGGAAATCAATATCAACGGAGTCTACTTTCCAACCTCTCTGATAATTATTGAGTCTGAAAAGTTGGATATTATATTAGGTATGAATTGGTTGACCCAATATCAAGTTTGCATAAACTGCGCAACACGAGAAGTCACTTTGACCAGTCTGAATGGGCAGACTACCAAATTCTATGCTCGCAAGAATATACCCAACAAGAATTGGTTTTTACCGCTGTGGCTGAGTTGGAATTAATTCCTGTGGTCAGCGAGTACCCCGATGATTTCCAGAAGAACTGCCAGGCATGGCACCAGATCGAGAGCTGGAATTTGCAATAGATCTTGTGCCCGGAACTGCACCGTTATACAAGAAGTATTACCGAATGCCCTCATCAGAATTAGTGGAGCTAAAGAAACAGCTTGATGAATTGCTCCAGAAAGGATATATTCATCCCAGCTCTTTACCATGGGGATCACCTGCTATTTTCATGGACAAAAAGGATGGCAGCCTCCGCATGTGTGTAGATTACCGCCAGCTGAATGAGGTCACCATCAAACATAAATATCCGCTGCCAAGGATTGATGATCTGTTTGATCACCTCAGTGGGGCTAACGTATTCTCTAAGATCGATTTACGAACCGGATATCATCAGCTCAAGATTAAAAAGGAAGATATTCCTAAGACCGCATTCACTACTCGGTACGGTCTTTATGAATATACAGTGATGTCCATTGGTCTCACCAATGCCCCTACTTTCTTCATGCATATGATGAACAAAGTATTCATGGACTTCCTCGACAAATTCATGGTAGTCTTCATCGATGACATCCTCATTTACTCCAAGGGTGAAGAAGAGCACAAGGATCACCTCCGAGCAGTGCTACAATGACTCCGCGACCATCAGCTATACGCCAAATTCAGTAAATGTGAATTTTGGCTCAAGCAAGTTGGGTTTCTCGGGCATGTACTATCCGTCGAAGGTATAGCCGTCGACCCGAGCAAAGTAAAGGATGTGCTCGATTGGTTGCCGCCCACGACCGTGACGCAGATCCGGAGTTTTCTCGGATTAGCTGGATATTACCGTCGTTTCATTGAAGGGTTTTCCAAGATTGCTAAACCCATGACGGAGCTGCTCAAAAAGGATAAGAAGTTTGAATGGACGGAGGACTATGAGAAAAGTTTCAATGAGCTAAAGATACGGCTGACAACCGCACCTGTATTGACTCTTCCAGACATTTATCGCAGTTTTGATGTGTATTGTGACGCCTCCAGGCAAGGCCTTGGTTGCGTACTTATGCAAGACAGCAAGGTAGTAGCATATGCATCGCGACAGCTTCGACCCCATGAGCGAAATTATCCTACTCATGATTTGGAATTGGCTGCGGTGGTTCATGCGCTAAAAATTTGGAGACACTACCTCATTGGAAAAAGGTGCCAAATTTTTACCGATCACAAAAGTCTTAAATACATATTTACTCAGCCGGATTTAAATCTCCGCCAACGAAGATGGCTAGAGTTGGTCAAGGATTATGATCTTGGATAAATTACCACCCGAGTAAGGCCAACGTGGTTGCCGATGCACTCAGTCAAAAGCCTGTCAACTTAAATGTCATATTGAAATCCTTGCCTCCCGAACTCCAAGAGCAGATCGCTCAGCTCAACCTGGTCATAGTGGATGCTGGCCTCACTAATATTTTGGAAGTTACCCCCACACTTGAGGAAGAGATCCGCAAGGCCCAGCCAGCTGACATCAAGCTGCAAAAACGTGCCAAGAGCCCGATGGCAGAGCAGACCCCAGATTTATCCAAGGACAAATTCGGTGCCCTCCGATTCCGTGGACGGATTTGTGTACCCAATCAGCCGGAATTAAAGAAGAAAATCCTGTCGGAAGCACACGAATCCTCATATTCCATTCACCCGGGAGGTACGAAAATGTATGAGGACCTTAGACAAATATTCTAGTGGGATGGAATGAAGAAAGACATTGCCTATTTTGTGGCCTGTTGCGACATATGTAACAAGGTGAAGGCAGAGCATTAGAAGCCAGCCGGACTCCTCCAACCGTTGCCGCTTTCGCAATGGAAATGGGATGACGTTTGTATGGATTTCATTACGGGATTGCCTAAGACTCAGCGAGGCAATGATGCAATCTGGGTCATAGTGGACACCTTAACCAAGGTTGCTCACTTCATTCCGATCAGCACCAGATATCGAGCAGATCAACTTGCACAGCTGTATGTATCCAGAATAGTCAGTCTGCATGGAGTACCCCGAACTATCACTTCCGACCGAGGTTCCCTGTTTACCTCCGCTTTTTGGTCACGTCTCCATCAAGCCTTGGGGACAGCGCTGAAATATAGTACTGCTTATCATCCTCAGACGGATGGACAGACAGAGCAGGTAAATCAAATACTCGAAGATATGTTGTGAGCCTGTGCTTTAGCCCAAGGACCTAAATGGGGACTGCTTGCCATATGCCGAGTTTTCTTATAACAACAGCTTCCAGACCAGTCTAAAGATGTCACCGTATGAAGCTCTGTATAGCCGTAAGTGCCGCACTCCTTTAAATTGGTCTCAAACTGGAGATAGCCGTATCTTCAAAACAGATCTCATGATGGAAGCTGAGAAACAAGTTAAAGAAACTAGGGACAGATTGCAATTGGCCAAATCTCGACAGAAGAGTTATTATGATGCAAAGCACCGGCATATCAGTTTTGAACCCGGAGAACACGTATACCTCCAAGTCACTCCTATGAAAGGAGTCAAGAGATTTCAGACTCGTGGAAAGTTGGCACCTAGATTTATTGGTCCATTCCCGGTTATGTCCCGAGTGGGTACTGTTGCTTATCAGTTGGAACTACCCGCTGAATTGGCAGACGTGCATAACGTGTTTCATGTTTCACAATTCAGACGTTGCATATCCCCGCCTGAGAAAAGGACCACTATGGCTGAGGTAGAATTGGCAAATGATTTGAGCTATGAAGAAAGACCATTTAGAATTTTGGATCAGATGGAAAGGGTCACTCGCAGTAAAGTAAGAAAATTCTACAAAGTTCAGTGAGAGCATCACACAGAGTCAGAATCAACTTGGGAGCGGGAAGAATTTTTACAGTCACATTATCCAGAGTGGTTTTCCCAAGCAAGCGAATCTCGAGGACAAGATTCATTCGAAGTGGGGGAGGTTTGTGACAGCCTGATTTTTTCCCTCTCTTATTTGCCTGATTTTCATTTGGCTTTATTTTGAAATTTGGAGTTTTTGAATCTTTTCATATGGACTTAAACACTTGGGTACCCTTGGTTTTCACCCAAGTGCATCATTCCCCTCTCTAATCATCATTCCCCTTCTGATCCACCACAAAATAATCTTGGGAATATTTTTCTTAAATGAAAAATATTCATTTTTCCTCTCTAAAACCCTAGCTAGTCCAATGAGCTCCAAAGCAACCCTAATTTTTCTTGCCCACAAAAATCTGAAAAAATTCACAAATATTCTTTGAACCCTAGGGCACCTTCCTGAGCAAAAATATTTCATCACTTTTTTGAAAAGAATTGCTACAGAAAATATTTTCTGTTCTGGACAGAAATGGTGGTTTCTACAGCAACTACCATTTTACTTGCTCCATTGTGCCTGAATTTTCTTGTGCATCGTCACCTTAGTAGATGATGACTAGCCTCCAAAGCACAGCCCCCAACTCCCAGCCATTTGACCTCAGTAACCTCTCAAAGTTACTGATCAGAAACTTACCTGGCTTGTAAAATCTTCTCTACTGCATCTGGAGCCAAACCAAAGCGTGGTAATCTTCAAAACTACCACGAACAACAAGCCAGACATGATTTTTGGACGTTGGTGGGCCTGAGGGAAGAGTTCACGCGGTGACCACGCGTGTCCATGATGCCAGCATGCGTGTCGACGCGATCTGGGTGCCGCCGAGCGCTCTTTTCACGCGTGCTCGCTTCCCCCGTCTGCCCGAGCGTGCCAAACTTCGCCACCATCCTCGTCTCAACGCCATTAACTCCCCCCTGGCGCTCACCGACGCCGGAGCTCGCTGCAGCGAGTACGGGCGCGGTCCGACCAACGCCACAGTGCGCTCTGCACTGTGCTCGTCGCCTTCGTCTTGATCCTGTGTTCGTCCCCGCTCGCCCACAGTCCCCGCGTGAGCTGCGTCGCCTTCTCCCCCTCTCACTGACACCGCTCGTCGCCGGGCGCAGTGTCCAGGTGGAGCCGGTGGAGCCCCGATCCACCCCCGACGCTCGCCTATAAAAGGAGCCACCCCCAGCCTCCTCGAGCACCGTCCTCCACTCCCACACACTCCACAAGCATGTAGATAGCCGTAGCCCGGCCGGCAGGCCGCGGGCCGCCGTCCCGGAGCTCGAGCTCGCCGGCGATCCCCTTGGGTCGTCGCCGTAGCTCCAGCCCCTCCCAGGCCAGGGCGACCCTTCCAGGGCCTCCGCCTCTCTTCGGTGAAGCCATCCCGTCTCCTTGGAACCCCTGAAGTTGCCTCTGCTCGCCGTCTTCCTCATCTCCGGCGACCACCGCCCTCTGCCTCCGATTGCGAGGTCGATTCCGACGCTGTCCGGGCATCCCTAGCTATGCTACGGGTACGGGCAGGTGCGCCTCCGTCCCCTCTCTAAATCCCTCCCTCTCATTTTGGCCAAGGAGACCTCGTCACCGACGAGAGCTCCGGCGAAGCTGTGACCCCCTCTGTTTCCTTCTCCCCCTCCACCTCACCTAACTAGCGGGCCCCGCTAGTCAGCCACTCTGTACGCACGCGAAGCGGTACGAGTGGTGGCACCCTGAGGCTTTACGCCTTCGACGTCACCCCGCCCCTAGTCTGTTTTATTTAAATTCAAATTCAATTAATTTCCAGAGAGCTTCAAACAGCTATAACTCTTCAACCATAAGTCCAAATGAATTGATTCTTTTTGCATTATGTTCTTTGCAAAGAAATCTAGCAGCTCACCAAAAATGAGATTTTTCTGAGCTGTCTAGAATTTTAGGTGATTTTCAGAAGTGTTCTTGATATTTTCTTCTTGTGCTTAAAATTATTTTCAGGGGGTGAGGTTTGTCTTGAGGATCACCAGTAGGCTTGTGAACCTCATCTGCACTAAGGCAAGCCACAGCAACATTTTCATGGTGTCATTTCAATATTTATGATTTTCTTACTTGAATGAAATGATTAATCCATGCATTTAAATAACTATTATGTTATTTATATTCTGTTAAGTGTTTGTGAGTTATTATGCTTGATTTACAGAATGTTGAAACTAGCTTAGTTGGTAAAGCAAAGTTAAGATCTACTTGTGGTAATGATAAAATGATTTGTTATGCATATGAGTAATTACTTAAAGTTATTTTCTTGCACAAATAAAATAGTAAAATTTGATAGAAAATATTCTGTTAAGTGCTTGTTTAGCCATTTTACTAGACTTACAAAATGTTTGAACCTAACTTGGTTGGTAAAGAAATTATGATTTGCTTGTGGTGATGATAGTATAATTTTTGCTATGCATATGAGAAATTAATCGAAGTTATTTTCCTGCATGAGAAAATAATAAAACTTGTTACAAAATATCTTGTTAAAGTGAGAGTTACCCTGACCAGGAAAGTAATATAAGTTGTTGATGTTTATGCTTAGTGTGAATATGGTTGATATCAGTCATTTTTATTAATATGTGATGCATGTGTAGTATTGCATTTCAAGGCATGCAATGACATCGGTCATTTTCATTTTAAGTTGAACCTGAATATAACTCAACTTGAATATATCGTTGACTGGGTCATCGTGCCGCTGAATCGAGTTTTTTCCCAGTGCAACCACATTTGCCTTTGTGGGAAGGCCTTGATTCGGTCCATTGACATGCCTCTGGTCGGTGCCTCCAACTAGGGAAGGTAATGGCATGCTTACCCTGGCCCGGTAAGCAGGCATAATCTTGTGTGCCCGTTGTTGAGATTATGGTACCGGGTCCCCGAGTGGGATCGTTTTGGCCACGATGGTGGTCGTTTTGTCTTTGGTAGACACGGGGCCACCCAGGACTAGCCCATTGGGATTGGGTCGAAGTGGCCGGGAGAGTGTCATGGCAATGGAGGGGTATCGTTGGGATGCCGTTGGTCCACCCGAATGGGAGTGCGAGGCCATGGGTTCCATGGTGTGGGTACAGTGTGCTACCTTTGCAGAGTGTATAATCTATCGATAGCCGAGTCCACGGTCACGGACGCCTCATAGTAGGTCCCACCATGAGTCAACGTTTAATAAACTTGCACACTAATTTATGAACTTTGCCCTGTTGATGATGGTGGAAAGGCCATCGAGATGTTCGAGACCAAATATTGGTCGTGGTTGTGATCGCCGTAAGGATCACAAGTTACTCTGGTCAAGACCACGATGGTGGTTTGTTTGTGATCCGAGAACGATCACGGTTGGTAAGTCAGTCCCGAGGTACGTTTATCACAAGAGCATGATCACAGCATGTTGGAACATTATTGCATTATTAATTGGTTAATTATCATGATATTGCTTGTCATTATGATTATGCCTGTTGTGAGCTTGCAAGTACATTTAATGTACTGACCTGGCGTGTCATGCCAGATTTCAGGAAAGTCTCGTTGGAAAGGAGTGCTGCTCTAGTCTAGATCATGTCCACATCGGTGTCCCTGTGCTATGGAGTTTCCGCTACGACGTTGTTCCGCTGCCGCGTAGTTGTTATGATCGAGGCCCCTTTATGTTCACTAAATAATGTACATATTGTTGAGCCGCACCGTGTCTGCCGCTTGGCCTTGACCTTTGTTGTAATATAAATTCTGATCCGCTAGCATCAATAAAGCGGTTGTTTTCTGTACCAAGATGTTGTGTGTTGCCAGAAGACATGGTCTCTGGGCTGGCAATGCATGGTAAACCGGTCGCTCTGAGCCGGGGTGCCACACGATGAAGCGGGTGAGGCACTGTTTGGCGAGACCGAGGACGAGGCAGAGGACAATGCCGGCTCCGACGAGTCGCCGCTCCGCTGGCGTCGATGAGGCCCTGCTCCGCCGAGGCCCCGCGGCGCCAACAACGAGGCAGAGGACACCGCCGGCTCCGCCGAGGCCCCACCCTGCCGGCAACGAGGGGGGGATTTCCCCCGCTCCTCCGAGGCGCCGCCCGCCGGCAACGAGACAGAGGACATCACCGGCTCCGCCAAGGCCCCGCCCCGCTGCCAGCGAGGCAGCACCACACAGAAAATGAGGAAGAGGAACACGGTAGGTCGCCGCCGCTCGGGTCCAAGTAAGGCCATCGTTGCTACCCTCCGGTTGAATCCAAGCTAGGCGGGTTGACCACTAACGCCGGTTAGCTTCTTGGCGGCGACATGGAGTCGGAGAGCTATGTTGGAGAAGGACGCTGCTTCTACTTAACTGCTGGTGCAGTTGGCTGACTGACACGTGGGCCCAACAGGCATCTGGGCCACATGTCAGTTACGCAACTGCACCTGGAGTTAAATCACTGAAGATTCTGTTCGGCTCAGCCGGACATAGGTGGGTAGCTTTGGTTAATTAATTATACCTCCTGCGCACCCCTTTTTAGTTGAAGAATGTGTGAAATGTAATGAAATCCGGCATGTTTATATGAAATCCGACCGTGTATGAATGAATTTATTTCGATTAGTTCGAACTCTTGTATCACTGGCATTGGATGAACATGCAAAACAATACGTACTAGCATTATTCCCAGGGTGATCACCTCGTTTCCAGCAGTTTCACATGTACTCCCTCCGGTCCTTTCTAGTCTGCATACAAGTTTTGTCTGCACTCAAAGTATCTCTACTTTGACCAATCTTATAGAAAAAAGTATGCACTTTCACAATGTGCGAATTAAAAAGGAACAGAAGGAGTACAAAGTGTTTGGGCGGCTTTTAGCATTCCTGTACATTGCAATCAAACACACAGGCCTGGCAATTCATAGAGAACATTCAAAACAATCGATGATTATGCATCTCAGCGATTCACATGTCAGAGCCAATATTTACTTCACAACTAAAGAATAAAGAAAAAATGGATCGACGCTGCTGACAGCAAAGGGCGTCCCATTCGAAAATATCAAACGCATGTCTTCTTGCTAAAATCAATGAGCAAAATTTGACAAGGTTTTCCCATTCCAAAATATCAAACGCCTAAGATTGTGGAATGGGCAGGGTTTGCCATCAGTTCGGACATTGGCATGGCACCTCGTGCTAAATAAACTAGATGTTCTTTTTGTGCAGTTCCACCTTGAACTCGGGCAGGGTTTCCCATTCCAATCATCAACCAAATTCGCGCGTAGCTTGTATGATTTGCCCTTATATGTTGCAACGCCTTGAACTCGGCACCTCCTTTCTTGTGGTGGAAATGAATGATTCGATGTATTCATGAACATTTTGTGCAGTTCCATTGAAATCAAGCTGAGCACCCCTGTTTGCACAAATACAAAAAAAGTGATTAGTATAAAGCAAACTGTACTATGAATTGACAGTTTAAACAGGCACCTACATGGTCCATGTAGAGCACACTTTTAGAAAAATGGAACTCACCGGAAAGAATCCTAGAACAACATTGTACTCACGCATCACAGCAAGAAAATGGAGATTTGTCAGTCCTTCTAAGCTGAAGTTAGTTTGGTCTTGTGGGGAGTAATGTAACCATCCTTCAACTGCTCCTTCTGATGAGAAGATAGACAGGGCTTCTTCATCCTAGCATAATCGGAACTAGTCACTTCACGTACTCCATATTCTTCTTCAGAGGAGGATGATCCTGTTGTGCAAAGACAAGAGTACAACTAAATGCTAGCATACCTGTTTGCTCAAAAAAAGGAAAGGAAATATTTAAAACAGCACAGATGAAGCACTTCTCAAGGACAATACCACTTTTTCATGACAGTATCTAAACAGTAGCACAACACCAATAGAGATGACAAAGCTCAATCATATGGATGAAATCAGTGGGCGAGTACCAACCTTTGTTAGGAGCCTTATTGTGTAGAGCAAACAGATGAAGCACTTCTCCGGAACCATCCGTTGCTATCTACTGTGGTGGCCATGCTTACTATATACTCCTCGATTAGTTTAATGTTTCCAACATCTTCTTGTGCAGTTCCACTAAAATATATGGTATCTTCAAAGAAGAACCCTGTTTGCACAAGTAGAGATAATTACGTATTACATTAAGAGTGGCATAACAATTGCTCGTTCCAGCCATAGCAATAAATTAAGATGCAAAACTATATCATTACTTGTGTCATCACAGTTCCAGTGCTTCATTACAGCACCGGGAGTTGATTTTTGTTTTTCTTCCGCTTGCTCTTCCCCTTCATCACTTGGTTCAATAACAGACAAGCTTTGCCTTCAATATAAGATTTGGCATGTCAATTAGGTTGCACAAGTATAGCACTAAACAATGACATTAATTTTCTGATGGAAGTGGCAAAATACAGGCCAACAGTTGTGAAATATCCTTATCTTACCTCAATGGGATATTACGGTGCACATACAGATTGGAAGTCTTGTCTCCATTTGTGCAGTTCACTAAAATCAAGCAACATTACCGTACAAGTAGCACAACATATGAAAGCACACTGCAGAATCATGTGAAAGAAGGCTAGTACTAACCTCTCATGACGCGGAATTCAAACAACTCACAAGAAGAAGATCTGAACCAAATTTTCCAACATGGATAGGAATAAGTAAGATCTCCTCTTGTGTAGTTCCACTAAGATCAAGCAATCAAGCAACGTTGTCGGTGTGACATTTTGGTTGAACTGCACAAAACACTCTTAAAAAAAGTGTTTTGTGCAGTGCAACAAAAGGTCACAATGGCAATGAGGTGAAGTAGATAATCCTGTTTACACAGAGGTGCAAAGGAAACAACTAGTGGTCAATAACGGTGGATGACACGGAAGCCAACAAAAAGAAGCATCTACCTTATCTAAATGGGAAAGAAAGCAAGATAGTAGCATTTCTCAAATGGTGGCATTGATTTATATTAACAGAGAGATTATATTAACAATAAAATTCACTAAACATGTAATTTGCTTTTAACTGTGGTATTGCATCAATTTTCCAGCGGCATATTAGAGGGTGTTCGTTTACAGGGACCTTTTGGTGGAGGGACTAAAAAAACTCTGTGTCAGTCCCATCTAAACCAAACAGGAGGGACTTTTAGGGACTAAAAGTGGGCATTTGGGACTAAAAAAGAAGACCCTGAGGGAGAGTCTTTTTGGGACTTTTTCCAACAGTTGCCCCTACCATGCATCGCACCTTGTCTATATTAGTTCATTACTAGGGGTAACATGGTCTTTTAGCATGTCATTTAATAACCTCTAGTCCATGTTTAGTCCCTGGAACCAAGCAGGTAGGGACTAGGGAGTTTTTAACCAAACAGGGCCTTAGATTAACAACAGCTAAAGAGTTGCACGGGACAGTGGACGCACCAGCACCAGGTGCATCTACCGATGTACTGGGGTGATGCACAGTCTGTTGCAACAAAGAACAAACAAGCAAGGAGCATATTTGTGTTGGTCCCAGTTTTGTTATCTTTAGACACCTTTCCCTATGTGAGCGCAGCAAATCTAGTCCTGCTCAAACTCTACAGCCTTGTCCCCCAAAACAAAAGATCAGTTTGTTACAGATGTGCGTACTGCATTTGTCATTGTTTTCCCTTTTCGACCAACGTAGGTGCTGGATAGCCAGTCTGTACTTTCCCCACTTCCTTCCCTCTTTGAACCACGTCCTAGATTTATGCTATACAACTTTCCCCACTACTTTCCCCCATTCCTGTCCTCTTTGAACCACGTCTTAGATTCATGCGATACAACTTTCCCCACTACTTTCCCCCTTCCTTTCCTTTTTGAACCACGTCCTAGATTCATGCTATACAACTTTTCCCACTACTTTCCCCCATTCCTTTCCTCTTTGAACCACGTCCTAGATTCATGGTATAAAACTTTCCCCACTACTTTCCGGTTTGATCCAACACCTAGATTCAAGTGTAGAAGCGGAAAAAGCCCACATGCAGCTAGAGTAATGCATGTGGAATAAGTAAATTATACCTTAAGGTTCTTGGGGTGTGGTTCGGTGGGCGAACAGAGGCCGTTCGACCCACACTATGTACGGCGGCGAAGAAGAAGGGGTCGGAGGCCCTCCCGCGCCGCCGCTCGGTGAAAGTGAACAGCTGCGCCGGTAGTGGATTCCCTCCCTCACCGACGACGACAGCGTTAAGCTTCCTTACCTTCCCGGCGGACGGATCCTGTCGGCTCTTTCACCAGCAGTGAGGGGAGAGAGAGGCCAACAAAGTCTTGTTTAGATCTGGAGAGGGTGAGAGAGTGTGAAGAGAGCAACTACAAGCAGACCAGCAGTGAGGGGAGAGAGAGAGGCCAACGAAGTCTTGTTTAGATCTGGAGAGGGTGAGAGAGTGTGAAGAGAGCAACTACAGGCGCTAAGGCTCCAGCGTGTATATATATACTGGAGAGAGTGTGAAGAGTGCAAACCCTAGAAAACAAGCGTCGAGGCTACAGCTTATACGTGATGAGGTGATTATATGGTCACTACGAGATCGTATAGCTCCGTATCCATCCATTTTGACCAGTCAAAGAATCCTCCTGGCACCGCCCCAGATCACTTTCTCTCTCTGTCATGCGGGGTCTACCTGTCATTGGGTGGAAGAGAGAAGTCGAACAAAAACAAAATTATGCTCAAGTGTAGTTATTGAACCCGAGACCTCAAGTTTGATGAGTGAACAGGCTAACCAGCTACACCACCCCCACGTTATGTTTAACGAGAGGAAAATAACCTTTAATACATTCTTGCATTCGTGTGACAAGCATGCCGTTTTTTTTTGCGTGGGAGTCATTGGGATTTAAAGCGGTGTATCTTACGTCACACATCTCGCTATTGCTCGTGAACACTGTCCAATTGATCCCTCTGTTCGCTCACGTACTATTTTGAGTGAATCCGTATTATAACATGCACACAATTTTGGGCACTTGTATTCGACCTAAGTCAGTGTGCCACCGTATCTCGTACTACTCCCTCCGTCTAGGTGTGATAAGTCACGTTAGAAGGTGCAGCGGGACCAAGGTGCAAGCAGATTTTTTTTCGAAACAAGGTGCAAGCAGTTTGGAGGAGAAGGAGAAACTTGACTGGTCCTTCCTCCAATCAAAGCCCTGATTTATGTCTCTAAACGCAACAATTAATCACAACAACTAAGAGATGCCGTTTTAGCTACCATGCAGGGCCACATATTAACTCGCATGCATCAACGCGTAGTTGCGCTCCATGCATTGGGTTTCCGGGGGAGATAACAAGGCAGAGTAAGGAGCGTTTGGTTACATTGCTAGGTTGGTCATAGTGGTGAGTAACTTGGACTAGTAACATGCATATGTTACTAGTCTATGTTACTACTTTCATAGTAGGTAGTAACATATGGATGGTAACATGCAAGTCTTCATTAATTGAGATATAGACTCATTTTACCTCGGCTTGTGTGTGTGTGTGTGTTTAACAGCATGTGTGTGTTAGAGAGAGCGACACATCGACCTACTCCTACAGAGAGATGGTGTGTAGTGTACGATTTAGCCGCGAGAGTCGATGCATCCTCTCGTTTCCGGGCGTCCGGTCGGGACAGGTGGGACAGCTGCCACGCCCACTCCTGGCTAGCCTGGCCCACCCGAAGCCCCTCCATCGCCCGCGCGCGCTTCCCGCCCGAAACGGTCAGCGCCGCTCCAAAAAATTGGTGCCGCATTCATGCCCGAGCAGAGCGGACGCGACCTCTCACTGGCGCCTGCGTTGAAGGGAGAAGCGGATTCAAGAGTGATGGTTGCTTCGTCCGTCCAACTTACTGCTGGGTCTATGTGATTTGACGGCTCATTGGTCATTATTACTGAGGTGGTAGGACTGCTGGATGTCCCACGCTTTCGGCGAAAGGAGGTACTACTAGATTACAATTTTCTCCATTCTCAGCGGAGGAGTGCGAGAGCAGTGAAAACATGCAGGCTCAGTGATTACAGGCCCACCTCACACTATCACCATCTTTTCTGGGCACCGTGTGACACCTAACTCTTTACATAGTACTAGTATAGTACGTACTATAATTTATCAGCGAGATAAATTTGTACAATGCTATGAAGCTTCCAGCTTCTCTTTCATGTATCTTGCGTCCAAGGTTGCCTGTTGCAACATTTCATCAAATACAAAGGAGACTAACATGCATGCTATTGCATCTCAATGATTGACAGATCATAGCCAATATGTACTCCCTCCGTTTCAAAATAAGTGTCTCAACTTTATGCAAACTTTAGTACAAAGTTGTACTACTACTAAAGTTGACACTTATTTTGGAACAGGGATAGCTAAAGAAAAAAAGATCCATGCAGTCCCTAGCCCTTGAACCGTAAACCCTAAACAGGCTTTAATTTGCTGGCAACGTTGGAGCTTCCTAAGAAATGAAGTTTGCAACCCTTTGACCATCGGATCATTTTGTGCAGTTTCACCAAAATCGAGATGAGCATCCCTATGGCAAAGAAATTGAAGAAGGTGATTAGAATAAGATTGCTGGGACTAGTTGATGAGACATAAACTCATCACAAATACAGTACGTAGAAGCCAGTAGAGGTATGTGCGGGGCAAAGAAGTAGAGAAATATCCACATGGAGTGATGTGGGCAGCTGGAGCAGTGGTGCAAGCCGGCTGTAAAGGGAGTTGTACCTGAGGGATGTCGGGACGTAGCTCAACCTAGAGGAGGGTGGCGGGAGGAGGCAACTACCCACGTCGCGGCAGTGAGCAATGGACGAAGGCAACCTCATCGGCTTTGTGAGAGAGAACGGCGGGGACCCCTGATTGGGACGTGCCGACAGTGGGTTTTCGCCGTCGGCAACGGCGACCGCATCTACTCTAAGCATCCACCCCCTCCCCCGGCGGATCACGAGATGTGGCCACAGTCATTTTGTGTGAGAGAGTGTGAAAACTGAAGAGAGCAACCCCAGCAAGCAACCGTGTAGGCTCGTCCTGCCTATGTATATAGTGGAGCGGATTCCTTTTCTCTCCATATGAACCTATTTATATTGCGTACGTGCCACTGAAGAAGAAAAAAATTATTTATAAATGACACGGCACCTACTACTCGTTCTCCTATAAACCTTGCGCTTGGGATCTCCAAAATATTAACCTTGCGATTGGCTCTTCGCCTCTTCGGGAAGTCGAGCAATAATGGTATTGCAGTATATATCGTTCTGGCTCTATGAGACCGAATGAATTGCTGCATATCCACCATGTGGGCAAGGGTCGAGGGGCGATGGAGAGTGCGTACTATTACGTCCGTTTCAATATGGACTACATACGGAGCAAAATGAGTGGATCTACACTCTAAAATATGTCTATATACATCAGTGTTTGGAGTATGTACTACTAGTTCATATTGAAATCTACTAAAGGACATATATATTCCAAACAATATGATAATCTCTCTAACCAAGGTAGTAGAGACGAGGAGTAAACGGAGGGATTAGTAAAATTTTCTCCTCGTCCTGCGAGCCACCGCGCGCGTGGGCGAGGGAGCGGGCGTAAGGCGTACAGTACTACTACTAGTAAGCAAGCTTCACCTCATCCCGCGAGCCACCGCGCCCGTGGGCGGGGGAGACGGCGTACTAAGAAAGCTTCTCCTCATTCTGTGAGTTGACGGGACACATCAAAAGTACTCCAGTGTATAGAGCCTTGCCTCTAAGGTAGGCCCCACATGGTTTGCCTCTTTTTTAACATAACGCGTCAAGTCGCATTTTGTTTGTTCACCCGTGGTAGACGATCCTCCCTCCATCAAGTGGACAACCAGTACACATGTCAAATTACCACGTGGGCTGCCTTTTCATACAGAAATGAGCTCCACCGTGTACCCGCGCGGGTGTGGTTGGGAAAGAGACGGGAGTACGTGCGCCCTGCGTGCACCTCTTCTCTTTGTGCACGTCCCCCACCTACGTGGGTGTGTGAGAGAGATACAAACCTAGACAAATGGCTTGTGCGTTCGTGAGTGTTTTTTGTTTTGGGGGGGTGATTTCGTGAATGTTTTTGTGGGAATATGTGTCGATGACTTCAAACAAAATTTTGCATGCAATGTCGCCTGTGAAATGGAGGCCTATCCATATCATATATAGAGGGCCGAGCGATCCACGAGAAGAGAGGGAGGGGTCATAGATATTGATATAGTTGAAGAGAGGATCAAGTGGGTGGGTGCGAGATCGATGAAGAGAGCCATCGAAATTGTGCGTGTGTGTGTGCAAGTCAAAGATATAGGGCGACTGACCTACCGGAACGTCAGAGGGCACAGGTCAAGTTTGTGTGTGGCAGGGAGACATGACTAGAGTGCTCGACGTATCAGTG